>NC_052489.1:24755614-24921500 GCF_009730915.1 Dioscorea cayenensis subsp. rotundata | reverse complement strand
TATGATCATGCTTGTAAAATTTTTGGAGTATTGGTGATGTGGTTATTAAGCAAGCAAATGGAATGAGCATACGTTGACTAATGTGAGGCATGTTCCCGAGATAACAAAACTTTATTTCGGTGGCAACACCAACACATTAGTAAAATTACTAGTTCATTCTCCTTGCACGAAGTTTGGGCAATCATAAAATAAATAAATAAATAAATACATAATAAATCATAATTTAGTTTAGAAAAACGTATTAAGATCATAATTTGCGGAAGTCAAGATTTTAAATAACTTATACTTTTGATAACAAGCCTCAGTAATATAAAAAGTCATTTTGAAGTTCCTCAAAATTTATTTAAGTTCTAATTTTCATAAAAGAGCTTGGCATAATCAAGCTCAAGATTATAATATATTATAATTAGTAAATATTCTAAATGATGAGAAAGAATAACATAACAATTGCTAACAAATTAATTGATTGGTTAAATGAAAACTTTCATGTGCTGAAAATGATCAGGTTTTTTAGTTCATTGCATTCCTTACTCAACTTTTGATAAATATGGATAAACAGTAACTTTAATAGCCACAAGACTACATAGTAGAAAATAAGGGTGGTTGTTACATGCATTGATAGGAAAAAGAATCACAAGGATTACTAGAGGTGACTAGTTTGTGATGCCATGAAAACAATCGAGTGTAGTAGATCATTCATCAAAGATTGGGTGCTGGGGTCCTAGTTGAGAAATGTGTTGGAGTATAGCTCTCGATGTCACTAACATGAGTGCCAAAAATTCCAAGTTACAACTGTAGATTCAAAATGCTATGAATGTTACAGTATCAGCTAGTTGGATTTTCAATCCCAATAGTTGTGCACTTGTATTTGTCAGTAAATATTCTTATGCTTATGAATAGTAACGCGATTGCAAAAGTGAGATGTATAATATTTTTGATATGAGATAAGTAAATGCATCATCGTACGATAACTTAACCACCCGACTCTATTTTTACTAGACTTACAGGAATCAAACTAAACCTCATCAACCCATTAATGTCTCTATCACTCTCTATGATCTTCATTGTACCCAATTGCAGACGTTCTACGAACATCGCGAATTGATATATTCCTATATATATATTCCCTCACATTCTTTTTACTTGTCACATTTATCTAATTTACACGATTAAGAAAAATTGGTTAAAGTTAATTGGTTAACGCTATACTCCCTCCGTTCTTTTTATACTGTTGTGAATAAGCTGAATCTCACATACCTAAAGAAAGTTGGTTATTTCACGTAATTTAATAAAAATTAGTTATGCTTTCCAAAAATTACCCTAATTTATATCTTCAAATTTCTCTCATATTAAATTTCAAAGAATAGGAGATTGAATAGAATGTTCGGGAGTAATTTTTGATAATATATATACTTCTTGTTGATTAAAAATGAGCGGATAAAAAGAAAACATGGGTTATAGACGGATAAAAAGGAGCGGAGTGAGTATTTTTATAAAAATTTCATTACTTTCAAGGAATGGATTGAGTATTTTATAAAAATTTCATTACTTTCCAAAAACTACCCAATATAAAACACCACTTAGTAGAGTAAATGATTTAATGCTTACTCTCTTGGTTCCTAAATACATGTCATTTTAAGATTATTCCAAAAGAGTTGTCGTTTTCTGATATCAAAAGCGATATTTATTCTTTTTCAATTTTACTCATACTTCAATTTCCTAAGGGCACATTTGGTGGACATGATAAATGCTGTAGGATATGATGAGACTATCATATCCTATTATTTTCTTTGTTTGGTGTGCGATATGACGTGATAATATTATTCTATTGGCCGATTTATCCTATGGGAGACATGATATTAAATCACAGTGGAGGAAGTCGGGATAAAAGCAGGTGGGATATGATAAAATTTTTAAACTTACTTTTTACCCTATATATGGTTTATTAAACTCATCTAGGGTGTGATTATATGTCTTATTTCCATTTTTGATGCTTGGAACAAAAAGCTTATCAACAACTAAATATGAGCGCTAATTTCACTAAGTAGGGTTTTTCGTATCGAAGTGGTTGAAGAGTTTCTCCGTCGATCTTGTGCTTGAACATGTTATTTTTTATCTAAATATTGTTTGTTATCATGTCTTAGTTTTTCTAATCGGATGATTTTTTTAATTGATTTTGATGTGATGTATTTAATTTGCTATATTTATGGATTTTTTTGGTTATCTAGCAAATAGGTATGAAGTATAATTTTTACAAGTTGGTGATATTATGATCTATATATTTGCTGGGCATTATAGGGTTTTTTAATAATTTAATAGAAAACTCAGTAAAAGATACCGATAAGTAAATCATTAAGAAATTTTTTATATATATATATTGAAAAAAATAATATATAATTATATTATAAAGGGTAATTTTGTCTATTTACGTATCATTCATATCATATCATGTCATTATCTGGTCCACTTCAAACGTAAAATAGGATAATAAATGATGTCCAGTTGAGCTTATCACGGTGCCCGAAACATAAAAATACGATATGAGCTTTATCATGCCCAGTATCCTTTCTTTACTCCTATCCAGATCCTACATGTCATGCCGTCATATCTTATCGTGTCCTGCAGACGGGACCCTAAGTAATATAAATGAAGAGTAATATTTATAGTCCAGATATAGTTTCAAGAGGGATAGTTTAGTAATTTGGTTATATTTTTATGTTAAAATTTAGATAATTTAATACTATTCTTAATTCTTGTGCAACATCCTTAAAGCGACGTGTATTTGGGAGCAGGTGAGTAGTTGATTATGATTTATTGAAAATTGTACGAGTACATTAAATTAAAAGGTAAATTTTGAAGAAAAAATATATATAATGATACACAAAATTTTTAATGTCACAAGTAAAACAAAACACTCCAAATTGTGACAAAATACAGAGAGAGAGCATAAAAATAAATGAACCACAATTTTCCTAAACAAAAGTGAGAAATATTACAAATAAACATAGAAAGAAGTGATATGTGAGACAAATACAACTTCAAATTCCAGGGATACTTTGAAAACAATCATCAAGGTAAATTATCCATCATGGGTGGCATGCACTAGGGAACGGGAAAATAATGAAGTTGGTTTTAGAATTAAGTGTCGTCAATTGATGTTTACCCAAAAATTAACGGCTTTATTTGGCTATAGGGACTAGGGGTGGTAAAAATTCGGGTCCGGACAAAATCAGATCTGGATAACTACTAATATAAATAGAAAAACTTGTGTCCGGACCCGGCCTGGTTTTAAATCCGGACAAACTTGGCATATCCAAACCCGGTTTATTTTAAAATCGGGTTGTCCGGGATGTCAAATTTGTCCAGAATTCTATAAGCTATTTTTTTAAGTTCAGCTCAAATATTAAATTATCTGAAAAATAATTTAATTCGCATTAAATCATGACATCGATAATCACAGCTCAACTCGAAATTATAGAAAAAAATCTAGTCTTAATAGAAAAAGCAATATATGTTTAAAGTTTTTTAGAAGAATGGAACTTAAAAACAAATAGGCTAAGGTTGTGGCACTTTTCTAAAGTTTTAGGGGTTAAAAGGACGGTTGTCAAATTTTTATGTCGGGACCCGGCCGGATTCATCCGGACAACAAAACCAGTGTCGGGACCCGGTACGTATTTGAAAGCCTTATGTCAGCCCTTTTTATTCGGACGGGATAAAAATCGGATGGCCGGGTCAGAGCAGATTATTGCCACCCCTAACAGGGACAAGTCTTTCAATTTGATTTTTTAGCACATTACCTAACAGCATAACTGTATAAGATTCCCTCGTGAACTTGACTTTTCTCACAGAGAAGTATGAGGGGCCGGGTGTGGTAGTTGAATGTGCACGGTGCACCTCATTAGTAGAGCCTCTTTTCAAAAAAGCTCCCATGCCCATGCGCATGTATATCTGGTAATGACTTATCCATTTTATTGAAAACAAAAAAATTATTTCCGTGCCTAAAGTTACTTCAGGGACGCGTTAGCCAGCTCCATGTTGATTGCTGATTTGTGTATTTCATTAGTTGTATATATCTGACTTTGCTTTTGACATTAATATACATTCCTCATTGGTAGAGGGAGGCACGGGCCGACTTCTGGCACGGCGTGCCGGGCCGGCAACTCGTAACTCGGCCCGCAAATAAAATTCCCCAATCTTTAGAGGTTTCGAACCGGTGGCCTTTCCTTGAGAAAGATATGCTTTAACCATGATGTTGACTTATTATATTCATATATATATATATATATATATAACTAGTGAACATTAATTAATTAAAAAATATTTTTTGTATTTTATCCCTGCAATAAAGTAAATATAACCTAAAATCTTATAATTGATATTAGTAAATATTGAGCATCATCATGTTATTATATTATTATTTTTGTAATATTATCTCTAAAATCTTCAACCATAATGGTTTCTATAATTAAGTGGTTAAACCATAATTGTGTATAATTCCTTCTACAACAATTTTATGTATTTCTTTTAATATAATCTCCAAAATCCTAAACATATTATTAAGTTAAAATCATAATACTCAATCTTGATTAATAAATAATTAAATTAAAATTTTACATATCAATATATTTTTTTTCCTACAACATAGTTTAAAAATAAAATTTTTAACTATAAATTTTTATTAATCTTCATATTAACAATATATTTTTAATAAAAAAATTTACATTAGGATAAAAAAATATTAATTATAAGATTATATTAACAATTGTCATATTATAACATAACCATTAATATTTTTAAAAATTTGTTAGATTTATCATTTCTATATTTAGCTATTTTTATAATATTAAAAAAACAAAAATTAATGATTATCTAACATATTTAAAAATTAATCCCCCCATCAACTAATATCCTGTTTTTAAAAAAACATTATTAAAAACACTATATAATAAGTTTTTTTAATAAAATAAATTAATAACTACAAAAAGTTTTTAATTATTTTTAATTTATTTGAAATTATGATAAGTATTTTTAAAAATTTTTAAAAACTTTTAATTTAATTTATAGTAAAAACATATATATATATATATATATATATATAAATATAGTTGTTGGCAAGGTTTAAACCCATGGCCTCATAACACCAACACACTTATATCAACATCACTCTAACCAATCCATCAATTTATCTTGAGTTGATATTATTTCTTTACTTAAAAGATATAAACAATAGATGTATTTTTATACTACTTTACGTTTAGTCCCACATCAGTTAGAGACGAAAAAAATGACCGTATGAATTGCCTATAAAAGCAATGGCAACTATCTCAAATGTTTTTGTGAATTTTGTCACATATTTTTTATTTTAAATATTATTTTATAATTTTATTTAAATAAATAAAATAATTAATTAATTAAGAACCCGGCGGGTTCCGGCCCGGCCCGGCCCGCCGGTTTTGGGGGGCGCCCCGGGCCGGGACTGGGTCACCTCCAAGGTGACCCGTGACCCGCAGGGTCGGCCGAGCCAACCCGGCCGGGCTGGGTCGGCACAAATGGCCGGGCGGTTGCAGGGTCAGCCAAAGGCCGACCCGGACCCGCCTGGTTGGGCCCGGCGGGCCCGGTTAACCGGCCCGTGCCCCCCTCTACTCATTGGTTGTGCTTGGTACCATCCATGCATGCATGCTATGGTGATTTTTTTTTTTTATAATACCGATTTTCTTTTTAAAAAAATTTGGTGTTTACATGTATCTCAAAAAAATGAAAATAAAAATAACCAAGGTTTGCTACACTAGTCGTTCTATAAATTTTCTGGAAAAAAAAAACACCAAAGTCCCACATGAGCTAAAAATGTGATCATCCACCTATATACCATCATCCAATAATATGAGATTCGGGTTGCAAACCTATGTCAACAATCAAAAATATGTTATTGCCACGGCATCCAATAGGATTGTAACTTGGAGTTCTTAAATCCCCACATCAGTAACTATGCAATGAGTCAATACCACTAGAATATGAGTCCTTTAGGATGCGTTTAGTTCGGAAGTAGTTCACCGAAGTGGTGGAAGTCTTGAAGTGCCACTTCGACTGAAGTGAAAGTATCAGTTGAAGTGTTTAGTTCCATGTGTTTGGTTGAAAGCGGAAGTGTCAAATCATTAACCATTTTTTTTTGGTTAGTGAAGTGAAAATTTAAAAAATAATGGAAATGAGGTTCTACTCACCACTTCATCAATGGATGAGATTATCTCTTTGTTCTTATTGAGCTGACCTTATAATTATTTAACATTATAATTTTTAAAAAGTATTTTTTTATAAACAATAAAAAAATAATTAAATAATTAAAAAAATTAAAAATTAAAAAGTAAAAGATAAAAATTGATAAAAACGATAAATGATAAAAAAATGATAAAAATAATAAAAGATTAAAATAATAAATAATAAACCATAAAAAAACAATAAAATATAAATAAAATAAATAAATAAATAAAAATTAGTGATTTTAATCACCCACATGAAACCACGTGGTGAAAATGAAACACCGAAGTTTCATTTCGGTCAAAATTTTCCCGAAGTTAAAAAGTGAAGTGGAAGGTTTTGGAAGTGGCCATTTCCGCACTTCGGCCTCCACTTCAGTGAATCCACTTCTGTCACTTCGGTCTTCACATCGGCGAACCAAACACACCATTAGCAATGCCAAATTTATTGATTTTGTCTAATTTCATTTTGTTAATTTTACAATTGAATAATAACTGCAAAAGGGGTGATTGCTAGATATTGCAGTAGATTTTATTATATTAATAATTGTTTATTTGAATAAGGTGGACTTTTATTTTATATTATGATATTTTTGAGACAATTTAAAAGATATAACCAAAGGCTCATAGCCTGTTGGTAATTGATCTTATTTTCGTGAATGTGAAACAATAAAAAGTCTAAGTTTAAAATTCATTAGAAACAATAATGATAACGGGTAGCTTGTAGTGGGTGTGGCTCATAATCCAAACTCCTCGTCCCCGGTTTGAGAATGTAAGGGTTGGAATTCTCAGTTTGTGTGCATACTTTTAATGTATATGGAATTTGTCATTTCTGTATAAAAAATATATAAATATCGATAAATGTGGAAGCCGTAGGAGGATTCACCAATTATAATGTTCATGACTTAATGTTTACGGATTAATTATGTAACAATTCTTGATATTTATGAAAATATTTATATGAAAAAAAAATCTGCTCGAGCAAACCAATCAGGCTATGTTGACTAACTCAGGTCGTCAACTGGTTTGAAGAATTAATTATTGAACTTTATTAATTAAACTTTTTAGTTATAAGTTTGTATAATTTACCTACGCAACTAATTGATATGACCATTAAGATTAATTATTGTTTATTGATCTTCAGAGACTGGGCGGCGTCTTACTTTTGCAGTGCACGCAGCAGCCATGGATGAATGGCAAATAATTGAAATTTGTTTCTATTGGAAGAATGTCAAATAATATGATAAATTTATACATATTATCAATGAGTTGGTTCATAATATATATATAATATTTAGATACATATAGACCAGTATGTCCCATTGTTTGTCTGATTATCTATTTTATATATATATAAAAAAGACTAAGACTGTAGTATGATAAATTCATTGTCTAGAAAATGGCTTATATTTCAAAGCCAGTATGAACCATGACAATATTAGCTTTTAGTAGGTTTTACTTTTCTGTTTTTTTTTTATAAAAAATCACAATGTACTATTTTACTTAATCTTTCAAATCACTCATCTTATAATATAAATCATCATCTTTAAATAACTTATTTTTCTTTTTTTAATATATTTTTAAAAATATTTATATATATATATATATATATTTGCAATGCGGACTCAATGCACGTACACATTTATTATTATACTTGAACCATGAATTCAAAAAGAGTTGAACTTTTGATTTTTCTCATTGTAATTAAATATCTTAAAGATTACATTATTGAGATTGTGGCAAAAATAAAAATATGTAATCATGAAAAATAAGACATAACAAGAATATTTAATGATAAATCTCTACATAATAGACCCCTCATTATTGAGAAACACATTTGCCATAGCATATATTAAAAAAAAAAAGTACAAGGGTCTTTACAAGATAGTACAAGCTAGAAAAAACCAAATTATAAAAGAATCAGATTGATTGCTTGGAATAGGATCTGTTGTCCCCGTCACATGGGTGATAGGAGAATTCTCAATCTCTAGGAATTCAACAAAGCATAACTTAAAAAATGGTGGTGGAAGGTTGTTAATAATCGTCTAATTGTTGTTGGGCCAAGATTATCAACGCCAATTATTCAATTTGGAAGCCACCTGGGATCTTATTCCAGCAACCACCGAGAAACAAATCATTTTTTCTGGGCTCAGATAAACACTATCCTCCTAGCATTTCGAGCATGTACTATCAAATCAGTTGGAAATGGTGCTTGCACATCCTTTTGGTTTGATAGATGGCTTGAAGGACATTTTCCAATTGAACTTTGGCCATCCCTCTTCATGGACTGTAACTTTCCCTGGATAACCTTAAGACAATTTACTCTGTTACTCAACTCTCTAGGGAATTTTTTTCAAACAGCTTCTTTAGACGATTTCTACATGCTTCTGAATATGATTCCAAACTGTTCAAGAGACCAAGAGGACACTTATACTTGCACACTAGATACAAAAGGAATCTTCACTGTCAAATCATTCTACAAGTTCCTAATTGATGGCGGGACTCACTGTCAGCTTTATCCTCAGTTCTGGGAAACCAAATGTCCTAGCAAAGTTACATTATTCTGCTGGCTTACCTAGGAAAATAAAATACTTACTCTTGACAACCTATTCAAAAAAGGTTGTAATACAAATGCTACAGACACTTGTGTCCTCTATTACAAGTACTCTGAATCGGTTGAACATTTGTTTATTGATTGCGAATTCTCGGAACAAGTTTGGTCTTTCTTTAGACAGTTTTTTGACTATAATTCCACTTCATCTTTAGTTACAAATTTATGGACGACCAGGATTCTTTCATTAAACGCTTCTCATAGGAACCTGTGGGATCTTAGTTCCCGAGCAATTTTCTGGAATTTATGGCTAGAACGGAATAATCGCATATTTAATTCTAAATGTTCATCTCTTCACACAGTGCTCTATAAGATTTCTAATATGCTTCTTTCTTGGCTTGCTGCAGATTCCGAATCACTTCAACAGGTAAACATTGAAGCCTCACAGAGAATCAAGCTCTCCCTCAGTTTCCTGAGTACAAAAGTTGCTAACCTTTCCGGAGACATGGGGCTTAACATTGATTGGGAGTAGTCCACTTCATCTTCTAATTGGGTTTGGCCTGTGACTCCAAACGGTTGTCTTCGCCGACTTAGTTACCCTTTCTTTTCTCAATTCTGTTTTATTTTCGGTTGTTTGTTGTATCCCTCACCCCTTGTGAGGTTTTCAGTTTAGTCTTTCCTCTGTATGATTATCTTATTTGAGTTGTACTGTTTATTTTTGTTTTTTAATAAATTATGGTTTATCCACTTTATTCATCATTGTAACAAAAAATATTAAATGAAAGCACAAAAAAGTTTTAAAAAAAACTTGGAGATAATTAACGAAGAGGATCGATCATTCATCTCCAAAAGCAATTACCAGGCAATCGAGAATTAAGCATGGAAGATCCATGGTGACCTCCACCAAGTGGGAGGAAGATTTTTTAAAGTCCAAGCTATACTTGATTATAGATACAATATTCTCATAGCTTGGCTGTCTTTGGATTAGAAACTGCAAAAACCAAAATATAAATATGAGATTAATTTTAACAATAATAGGCAAAGATGAATTAAAATAACCAATTAAAATGTAACTGTTCCGTCCAACTATAAATAATCCTTATTGAGTAACGTTGGATGCACGGCTTACACAAGCAAGCCAAAAACCGAGTAGGCCCAATAAGAAATGAAATATCAAATAGGTCAGCAAGTCTGAAAGTTTGAATCCTTTCCACACTGCCGGTCAAAGAAGATGCAAGATAATACAACGGAAAGAGCCGGTGCATGAAGCTCACTTAACACACCGGCTTCTTTGACTTTATCAAAGTCTGCCATCCTCCTTCTCTTAACTCAATTCAACACAACTCTCTTTCTCTCTCTCTCTCTCTCTCTCTCTCTCTCGCCCAACTTGCGTGGAAACCAACTATTAAATGCTATTGTCTATGACCTTAAATATGTAGAGAGAGAATGACTTCTTCTTTCTCTATATATAAAGAGGTGGGAAAGCATTGCACTTTAGAAAGTTAGAGAGAAGGAGAGAGAGCTATAAACTTTTTGCTCCTTTCTTCCTTCTTCTCCTTCTTCTTGGTTTGTGGGATCTTCACAATTGATTAAGAGGTACTAACTTCACCGATCGTTGCTCTTACTTTCAGTTTGTTTCAATGGTTGAGCTTCATGATTATTTATATAATTTACATGTTTATTTCCATGATACTTTCAATTCTTTCAGTAAATTATCTTTAATTTCTGAAATTACAAGTTGAGAAATGGATGCTGTTTTTACTTGAGATGATTCTCATACATGCAGTTGAGTTTTAAGAATGTATATAATAATTAGTTTCTTGTTATTAATGAACACTTTCTTGTTAATGCCTTGTTTTTAAATAGTTTTGTGAAAGTGAGATAATTAATTGATGATTTGTTATCAGTGTACAATAAATTTTTGATAGAAGAAAATCATATAGAAAACAAGGAGGTGAATAAAACTATCATATAGAAAACAAGGTTGCATGGATCATGTGTTTATCAAAAAGGCACATGGTGATGGAAGTGAACAACAAAAATAATGAAAAGAGACAGAAAACAAGAAGGTGAACAAACTATTATATTAGTGAAATAAACAAGTGAATAAAACATAATATGCATGGTTGGAATTCTGATTATTTTATTAAAAAATATTCTTATAATTTGTTCATCCTTCATCCTTTGGAAAAACCACAAGATGACCATTTCCACCATCCAAGACTATTTTGACATAAAAAAACTCAATTGCCCATCTTTTAGAATTATTCAAAAAGATTGACTGAAGTTAATTTAATCACATTTTCCACGTCTCTTGCAGGTCAAAGGTCAAAGTTTGTGACTTCCTACCCCATCAAACCCATAGTCAAAGTTCATAACTCGTTTTTGACCATTCAATCAAAAGTCTAACAATGGAACTGGTTGAGAATGGAGGCAAGAAGCATCATGAGATTCAAGAAGAGAAAGTAATGGCGACAAGCATGACACTAAACGATTACATCAACATTCAAATCCCTTCTTCAGAGAACAATGAGCTGATCAACCACAAACAAAAGAGATTCTTAGACTTCCTCAAAGCTCATCCGTCCAAAGAATGGTTTCAAAAACTCGGTTTCATCGGCAGACTATCACCCTTCACATTTCTCCGGCGGTCGACAAGCGTTTCACAACCCCGTCCCTCAGTACTCACCACCGAAGAAAGACGTCGCCGCTTCCGTGTGCCTTTCGTCCGAAAGATCGACTGGCCTGCATTGATAAAATACTGTAAGAACTGGGCCAAGCATCCGTCAAACATCGCAATGCTGGTTTGGCTCTCATTCGTCGCTGTCGGTATTATAATCCTCGGCCTTCTAATGTTGGGCTTGCTCAATGGAGCCTTATCAAAATCAGAGAGGACTCGTTGGACGGAAATCCTGAACCAAGTCCTCAATGCACTCTTCACCATCATGTGTCTCTACCAACATCCAAGATTATTCCACCACTTGGTTCTCCTCTACAACTGGAGATCCTCAGACATTGCTGAGCTGAGAAAGTTGTATTGCAAGACACCATTTCGCCGGCCAAACGAAAGAGCTCATATAACATTCGTTGTGATACTTCTCCACATAACGTGCATATCTCAATACGCCTTATGCGCGCTCTACTGGGGTTTCACCAGCAAAACACGCCCAGACTGGGCTGAAAACCTCTTCATTGGCGTTGGTATCGCCGCACCGGTTATCGCCTTTTTGTATACAACTTACAGTCCATTAGGGAAGAAGTATGAGTCAGAGACAGATGAAGAAAACTCAGAACCAGCAGTGAACATGGTGAAGCTAGGCAGTAAGAGGGTGGTGATCACTAACCCAGAGTGGATTGGAGGGTTGTATGATATCAGGGATGATATGACAGTGACTTACCTCTCCTTCTTCTGCACCGTTTGTGTGTTTGGATGGAACATGGAGAGGCTTGGATTTGGCAACATGTATGTTCACATTGTCACTTTCATTCTCCTGCTTCTTGCTCCTTTCTTGGTGTTCACTGTGGCAGCTCTGAATATCAATAATGAGGGTATAAAGTACACTGTGGAGATCATTGGGATTCTGCTTTGCTTTCTTGGATTGTTGTATGGAGGGTTTTGGAGATCACAAATGAGGAAAAAGTTTAAGCTTCCAAAGAGTTTGTTTTGCAGTGGGAATGCAACTATGGGTGATTTCATGCAATGGCTTTTCTGCTGGTCTTGTTCTTTGGCTCAAGAAGTGAGGACTGGGAACTTTTATGATGTTGAGGACGATAGTTTTTGTATGAAGGAGGAGGAGAGTGCCCGACCGGAGTTGGCTCCGTTACCGAGAGAGGCTGTGGTTTCTCCGGTGATGGAGATGAAGAAAGATGGTGGTGGCTTGGATGTTTTGCCAGTCAGTGTTGGTGGTTCTAGTGTTGGGAAAGATGAAGCTCTGAGACCACCTCTTCAACCTTTGATAGATATGGAGGTTGTGGTTCAGCCGAGCAAGAACTGAAGCAGTTGCTAGTTGCTTCTTTTTTTTTTTCCTTTGAAAAAAAATGGAATAATTAATGATTTAGGGTGTAGAGATTTTTTTTAATTTATTTTTGTATGCTGTTTTTTTCCATAGATACAGAAGATTGATTTTGATTGAAATTAGACATCTTGTGGTGATTCAGTTGTGATTTTGTATGTAAGGTTTACATTAATTTGGTTAAATCCAATGTTTTATTTTGCTTGGGTCACTTAAATAGAAAAATATTGGAGTATTTTCAATTAAACAAGAAAAATGAACATAGATAGTAGCAGTTTTAAATGTGATTTTTAAATAATTATATGGGTAAATTTTCTTGCGTCAATGGCTTTTGTACCAAATTAAAAATAATGTTGAGAGAATTTTATTACTTAAATTTAAAATTTATTAAGTATAATGATGATAATAGATTTTTAATTATGGAATACAATTGCAGTCTGCACCACATATTGTCTGTTGAGAGTGTACCATTAGATATTTTAATTTTTGATTATGCACGCTCCTGAGGCTAAGACGATACAAAAGTCATTAACATTGTAATTTTTTTTAAAAAAAAAAAATCCGCCTAGAATGCATTAGAGGGGAGAAAGTGTACATATAGTATAGCTATGACGTACAGAGATAATGCCGTGCAGGGATTTGGGCCTGGAAAGGTGCATAATGCACTACAATAGGTCACGCAACACCGCTAGTGATGGTAAGTGCCCCTCCAATAATTGAAGAAGCGTTAATGCATGATGGGGCTCACACGAAATGACTTCCCAATAAAATCATCCAATCATGATCATGCCACCTATCAAACCGGACTGTCAATATATTAATTGATATGGTCTTTGATTGGATGGACTCTCACTAAATCTGAAAAAGGTGAAAAATAAGTCCTCACAAACTCTCTCAACCTAAGTCATTGATGGTTCCGGCGGATATAATGTGCTAAGTTCATTCAAAAAATCACTTAAAGATTAAACACACATACAATTAAACATCAAGAGAAAGGTGACACGTAAATTGGTAATCCAGTTCGGCACAACTTTGCCTATATTTGGGGGTCTAGGTCCAGAGAAACAATCTATTAAAAGAGGTATAAGAACAAGGAGTACAACACTCTCTCACTCTCTCAATATAAAGAATATCCTCTCAAGATTGCCCGACGGCCACACACTCAACTCTCACGAGTCTCTCCCTGGTTGGCTCATCTTAAATCTTCGAGCTGGATCTTTTATATAGATGCACCGACGTCTAATACAGTTACTTCTTTTAGAATTCTCCGTGGTTTTCTAACTTGGACACCTTCCAAAGTTAGATGTTGTAACACCCAATTACAACATGACCCACCTTATTGAACATGACTGAATTCTAGCCAGATGCACCAGAATTTGCGACCTTCAACCCCCTGGTTCCTTCAGTCCGTCTCTTAGCAGTTGACTCGACCCGAGCTCCTCCTGCCTGCAGCTGCTTCCTTCCTCTCGTCACTTCAGTAGGTCTCCCTCACCCGAGCGACGATGTGCCCACCAAGGCACATGCGACCATCTCACCAAAGATAGCCATCGAAGATCTCCCGATCTTCTTTCCAAACTTGGCCCAAGTTTGGTCTTCCCAAATGATCTTCGTTTGACTTATGAAAATATTGTTACTAAACTTGATCTCATCTTCATCGAAGTTTAGCCTTCAATATCTTAAAGCACGATCTTCAATCATCCATGCTTGGATCTCCAAATCTATAATGCAATCTTCAATCAATCTCCACACATGATAAGTCTCCATGAATAGTTCCGCCCATAGATAGCTTTTGGATTTTCCTTCATTTAGTGATGTTAAATATGGTCTTGATAATCTTCTTCGCTTGTTCTTACCTTATTTAGTTTGTGTCTTTAAATACCTTCACACCAAACTAAATCTTGTGTCTCTAACAGCTTCATACCAAGTTAAACTTTGTGTCTTCTAATAGCTTCATACAATCTTCATGATCTTGAATTCTTGCCAATAATAGACTATTCCTCTCTCTTCAAATAGGTCTTTTTAAAAAGGAGCTCTATCAAAGATATGATTTATCATCCTGGATCTTACCAAGGATAGATAAACATACTTTAAATAAAACTTGGCTTTCTTGAAGAGATCCTTTAGACTTGATGCACTTTCCAAAAATAGTTGATCTTCACATGAATTTATTGAGAGAAACATCTTCTAAATAAAATCTCCACTTTGATCTTCATATCCCTTGAAACTTCATTAATGTTTTGCCACATCATCATCCTAGTCACCTCTTCCTTTGATGAGTCATCACATGCCACGTCACCATCCTCTTGCCATGTCACTACTTGGCTTGTCATATAATGTCAATCTATGTCGTCAGACTTAATAGTCATTTTGAGCAGTGAATTATAGAAAACTCAAAAAAAAAAAATTAAAAAAATTAAAAAAATTTTAAAAAAAAATTGGTTAGAAGCAAAGCCACACACCCTCAACAACAAACTATCAATAAAAGATCTCAAAGATCAAACATTTTCTCAATTTTATGAGCGCAAAAGTCATGGACCATACAGGTGATACAGATCATTACATAGCCTTGAAGTAGTATACTCCCTTTGGTAGTCCGGGTAGACTTGTATCACCAAACGGTAGTCTTCGCCAATCCAACTGGCTTTTTTCTTTCGCACCTCCGTTTTTATCTTTTTTCCTTTGTTTAATAGTGCCTCACCACTGGTGACAGACTTCAGTCTGTTCTTTTTATAGGTGTTTTATTCTTCTTTTTCTTTTCGTGTTTGTCCTGTCTTTCTTCTTCTCTTTTTTTTTTTAAAAATAAAAATAAAATTGTGGTTTATCCACTTTATTACAAAAAAAGCTTCTAGATGTACAATTTCAAAATCACCTTATATATAAAATCACAATTGAATCACCGCTGGATGTATAATTTCAATCAAAATCAATCTTCAATATCTATAAAAAAAAAATAGCATACTAAAATAATAATAATAAAAAACCCAATACAAGATGAATAGATAATATTTCAAAAAACATAACATTTTATAATTTCATTATATCCTTGAGGAACTTTAAAATTATCATTAAGAGGCTATTTGGTTGACTATAATTTAAATTACATGTAAGTTCAGTTACAGTGCAAGTGAACTGTATTTTAACTTACATCATTGTTGTTTGGTTTGTTGTAATTAAAAATATTGTATCTACTTTTGTTTGTTTGGTTTGATATTAAAGTGAAATGTATAGTCACCATGTAAGTGGGCTGGTGAGATTGTCCATTCGCATTAGAGAAAACTGTGACTGCAAGGCCAACAGGTTCATTTGCGTTTTCTTTAATTGTGGGAACTATGTAACCAAGTCCCAAAAAGAAATAAATAGACAAAGGTTTGTTCATCCGAATAAAAAGAGCTGTGGCTATAAGGACTTCTTTATTGCATTTAAAGACTTGGATGGTGGATACAAGGGAAGGGATGAGATCTCTAAGTATGAGTCTCTTTGGTTCTAAGGATGAGATGATGTGTTCTTCCCTTATAACCCAAGGGGGCCTTATATAGGCTCCAAGCCCTAACTATTTGTTACAAGACACATACCTAATTGTTATGTAGCTAACATGACACTTACCAAACTTAACTGTAGATCCACATGCGCCGTGCCTGCTCTTAGGGGACGTGGATGTTGAGGATGCCGTTCAACTTACTCCGGGGTTCATCCGGGGTGAAGTAACGGTTAGGGCGGAAGCTCAAAGAGTTAGAGAGAAGGATGTATAAGCATAAACATTAAGAAGAGAGACATGTATATGAACAAATAAGGACTTCTTTATTGCATTTAAAGACTTGGATGGTGGATACAAGGGAAGGGATGAGATCTCTAAGTATGAGTCTCTTTGGTTCTAAGGATGAGATGATGTGTTCTTCCCTTACAACCCAAGGGGGCCTTATATAGGCTCCAAATCCTAACTATAGCTTACAAGACACATACCTAATTGTCATGTAGCTAACATGACACTTACCAAACTTAACTATAGCTTATAAGACACATACCTAATTGTCATGTAGTAAACATGACACTTACCAAACCCATTAATTACAAGCATGCTCTTCAATAGTAAAACTACTGTTGTTTGCTAAAAATTACTCTTCTAAGTAATTATGCAAAGTGGAACACTCAGGCTTTGAAAACTGGAGACTCTACAAGAGTGGCCTAGTACCGTAGACAAGGAAAGGTTAGTACACTTTAAGACGGTAAGGTTGAACAAGCCGACAGAGAATGTCCATGGTGAAAAGGAGTTTAATTTTCAAAAACCCATAAAAACTAAAAAACCAACAAAAATCAAAAACAAGTTTTTACTTTCAATAATTATGGATCAAATAGAGTTATTTACCAAGTTTAACTTCTATCATATTACATGTTGTGGATCTTGTTATTGCATAAGAATTCTCTCTTACTTATTTCAAGTTATTACAAAGTAGAAGTAAATTTTATTTTACTGCAAAATAGAAGTATATTATATTTTCTGCAAATCTTATTTCAGTTTACTATAAAAACAAATTAAATCAAAGCTTATCTTACTATCACAAAATATTCAATCAACAAGAAAAAATTAAATCAACAACAAAATATCAAATCAACAATATCAACAAAAATATCAAAAAGAAAGGAATCATAAACCATTAAATCAAGTTAAGACATCAATGAACCAAATTCTTAAAGACATAATAGAGAAAATAATTATAATACAAGTAATATGTATTACAATAATAATATTCATCCTGATAAATACCATGGTAATATTAAGAAATCTAAATATCTTACAATGAAAAATAAAAAGAATATCCACCAAGAGATAAAAATAATAACTAAAGTATTAATGGTATTAAAAGTAACAATACAACTTATAAAAGACATAATAGAAAGTCTAGTATTAACGGAATCATAAAAATAAAAATGGATGCAAAAATGGATTTAATCATTAAAAAATTAAACAATCTGGAAACACAATTATTAAAATTAGAAACTATATTATCCAATTTAGATTATGTGAAAAATAGCATAAAGGAAAAAGAAAATCATAAAATTGAAATTGACAACCTATGCAATCAAGTTAAAAAAATATTCAAATAGGAACAAATCAAAAAATAAGAAAACCAATAACACCATTTAAAATCTGGACTAAAGAAGAATTATTAAAACCACCAGAATATCGATTAAAATTCCCAAGAAATGAAACATCTACTTGAAACAACAGAATATTATAAAATTGAATTAATCAAAATAAGATATTATCCTTTAGAGGAATTAAATCAATGTAACTTAAAAGATAAAATCAAAAATCAAAAATATATATGGCTTAATGATGTAGAAGAATATTTAACAGAAAAACTAAGAATTATAGAAAATGGATCAGAAGAAAAAGAACAATTAACTAATTGGAAAATAAACTTAATGCAAAAATTTGATAAAATAAAAACAAAATATGTCTAGAGAAAACCAAGAAAATGTAGAAGAAAAAACTATAGTAAAAAATATAGATAATATTAGAAGATTTTCAATTCACTACAACAAATTTGTCAATTAAAGACATTCATAATAATGTCAATAAATAACATATTTTTGTCACTAAAACTATTTTGTGACGTTTTTTTGCCATCACCACGTGTCGTCGCCTAATCTCCGTCGCTAAAGGGTTAATGTGACAATTTGCATGTTTGTCACGCAATCATAACTTTTATATGACAAAATTGTGACATGTCACGAAATTCGACAATTATTTGTGACATTTATTATTGTCACAAAAATATTATGATAATTTGTCATAAAAATGTTATAAATTGTCACTAAATATGAAGTAAAAAAATTTGGAATTTTTGTGACATTCTTCTTATCATCACATGATACGTGACGGAAATTTTTGTCCCTGTGATTGTACTACAAAAAGCGTCATAAAATGCTATAAATTGTCACTAAATATGAATTTATATTTTTTTAAATTTTGTGACGTTATTCCAATTTTCACATAATAAAGTAACTGAAAATGTTTGTCACGTTTTGTACAACAAAAAGCGTCATAAAATGCTATAAATTGTCACTAAATATGAAGTTAAATTTTTTTAAATTTTTGTGACATTATTCCATTGATCACATAATACGTGATCGAAATTGTTTTGTCGCATATTGTACTACAAAAAGCGTCATAAAATGTTATACATTGTCACTAAATATGAAGTAAAATTTTTGAAATTTTTGTGACATTTTTTTCTAATGATCACATAATAAATGATACAAATGTTTGTCACATATTAGTACAACAAAAAGCGTCATAAAAAAAGTATGATAGTTAGTAATTGGAGGTTATTTTTAGTGATGCTTACAGCTTTGTCGCTAATAAAAAAATATTGTTGTCATTAAATACAATTTTTTTATTTGATCAAGCGTGACAAAAAAATATAAATGTCATAAGAAAAATAAATATTTTATGACATGTATAGTTATTAAAAACCCATCACAAATTAATGTTATATAATGTCATAAAAAATTGACTATAATATCATTCATGATACTTTTATTATGTCACATATTAATTTTTTTGCGATGTCACAATTAATTGAATATCATCTTATTCTTGATAATTTTTTAATCTCACAAACTATTATGTTTTTGTGACACATGTAGTTTTGGATATGTCACAAATTAATATTTTATAATGTCATTTATTAAAAAAATTATTATTATTTATAAAAATGTCAATATTAAATAATACTATGATACAAATACATATTAGAGGTATTGTATTATTATAAGTAATTTGTCAAATGTACCATAAGTAAATAAAATAAATATTTTTATTCAAAATAATAAAATCAATAAGTAACATAGACTAACAAACTAAAATATCATCAAATGTCCTAGTGGCATTAAAAACTTAGAGCTTTTAAGGATGCAAATCAAACTAGATAATTTCCAGTAGCCTTCATTTGAACTCTTAATTTAAATCCTGTGTTGATGGTACTTTTGTCGAATCGGAGCTTGTCTTATTATGACCTGAAATCAATTATTTTTAACAAATGATATACTAATTCATAACAAGGGTAAATTAAAAAAGTTGAACTTTAAAGTAGACAAGGAAGTTTAATTATGTATATACCTGAAAATTGAGGAATGGGCACTTGGATTCCAGCAGCTAATAAAGCTTGAGTCATAGCTGCATTTGATTTCGAATCACTTCATAATTTGACTTATATTGTTGGAGTTCATTTTGTGTCTTTGTAAGAGTTTCTTTTAACTTAGCAAAGCTTACATTTGAAAACTTTTCAATAGGCTTAGGTCCATATCCAAGTCCTTTATTGTATCTTGAGGTAGTACCAAATATTTCATCAACTATTGCATTAATGTTTTCTGGTTGTGATCCTTCTTCACCAAGTATTGCTAATTTATTCTCCATCATTTCCTAAAAATTAAAAAGAATATTAACTAACAAGCAATCTTTTTTTAAAAAAATAAATTCTTTTTGTGAAAGATCTTACATAAGCTATTTGAGCCTCAGATGTTGACCATCCTTTACTCTCTGAATAGTGAGTCGACTTGAAAAAATCCATACTATTTGGTTCTTGATCATCCTTACGCTATATAGTTCCAAAATTAATAAACATTAATTATTACATAGAATTAATCATTCAAACAAAAACTGACAATTAAATAATGTACGTAAACAATAATAATTTACCAAAGCATAGCGGCTTGCAACAAATGCCCTCGATCCTTGATTATGAGTAAACTTTACTGCTTGTCTAGCCCTTTGGTTGATTTCACACCTTCTTTTTTTATTTTTTTGAATGAATGAAAAACAAATATAGTCATGATATACATTTGTACCTATTCTATCTAATTAAAAAAATAATCAATTAAAATCAATAATAACCTTAATAACCTCGAATACGAGTACAAATCAACAAACTTACATGAGTATTAGAATAGTGATTATTTGTTTTTCATTATAATGGTCAACAAAAATGGTGCATATAACAAAGGGATGTACAGTATGTTTTTGCTTTGTCAAAAACATGTTAGATGCCCAGTAAAGCTAAAATGAATATGTTGCTATTATAAAATTCCTTAAAAATAATCAAGTGTTTTTTTGCTTTGCGTAAAGGTATATAAACATATCAAAGAGGAAGGGAAGAAAACAAAGTTTAAAGTTGTGGGATTGGTCATTCAAAAAAGAAAAAAAAAAGCTTAATATAGATACATAATGCAAAAATTTTAAGATCATTAATAAGGCTATAGAACAAATGCAAGCTAGAATTATTTTTAAGAGAAAAATAAAAAGTAAAGAAAAAATTTACAAATATATGCCTCATTAATAAGGCTATAGAACAAAGGCAAGCTAGAATTATTTTTAAGAGAAAAATAAAAAATAAAGAAAAAATTTACAAATAGCTGCCTCATTAATAAGGATATAGAACAAAGGCAAGCTAGAATTATTTTTAAGAGAAAAATAAAAACTAAAGAAAAATTTACAAATATCTGCCTAAAAACACCAAACTAAAATTTTAATGCAAAAATCAAAGAAAATGACAAATATTTCTATAACAATTAACCCGTCGGCACCCTCTTCCCCCACCGGAACCCTAACCCCCACTGGAAGCCTACCCTACTTGTGCCTATGTCAATAAAATATATGAAATCTTGCATTATTTAGACATATGTCGAAAATAATTTTGGTACATATCAAATTAACATAAACAATTTTTATTACTTGATATTAAATCAACTATTAAATAAATATAAAAAATGAATTACATGAATATATAAAAATATATGCAATAAATTATAATTACCTTAGAAATTCAACAAGTGCAAAATCTTCCGATGTGTATACACCCAATACTCTTAAATAACTAGTATGAATAATAGAGTTTTTTTTTAGATTTGTTTTTATAGAAATATTTGAGTAATATGATAGCCAAAAAGCAATTAGATAAATTAAAATTTAAAACTATATAATAATCTCTAAATCATTAGTAAATTTGAACGTATTAATTTTTATAATTAAAATCATGTCTACCATAAATTATGGTTAAATAAAAGGATAGAATCGATTTATATAATATAATATAATATAATATAATTATATGTAGTCATTATCTATAATTCAATTTAAACAAATTAAAGTAAATGATTATGCACAAATTATATCAATTATTTATTAAATTATCTAAAGTAAATGATTATCCCAATTTTGAAGCTGTTTATATTTAGGTATAGTCTAAATAAACTTAAATTTATTTTAATTATTTATCAAATTATTGTAATAATTTTAACAATTTTTTAAAATAAAAAATAATGTTTATGATAACAAAAAATATTGGTTTGGGTTTATATTCATATTTTTTTAATTAATTAATTAATTAATTAATTAATTTAGCTTAATTTTTTTGTTTATTTGAAATTATGAAATGATGTGTGAATATGGAATCAATAAGGTTTTTTTAAAAAACATATTTTTTTATCATTATCTCTTCATTCGTATTATTTTTTTAATTTGAATTTTTTTTTATTTTTTTCCATTTCTTGAATATCCGGATTTATATGTATTATTTTATTTTTTTTATTTTTTGGGAATCCGAATTATTATTAGGATCATTATTATTATTATTTATTATTTTTTTATCCTCACTTTTTAGTATATATTTATTTATTTACTATTTTTTATTATAATAAATCTGATTTTTTTTTAAAATCCCGGATTTATTTAAAAAAATAAAATTCCGATTTTTTTTTTTAATCCTAACTATCTTTGCATACGGATATATATTTTTTATTTATCCGAATTAAAAAAATATTTAGAGATTATATATTTTTCTTAGAATATATTTTTTAAATTATCCTTTTGTTTTCTTTTTCTTAAATTTTCAAATAAATTTTCAATATCCGAATATTATCACTTTTTTTAAAATTTGTTTTACTCCCTGATTTCAAGGTTATGACTTATCCTTTCTTTTTCCTCTTTTACTCTTATGCGAACAAAAAAATAAAAAAATAATAAAAAAATAAGTCTTTTTGTGAGTATGAAAATCTCAGCTCAAATTAATATATATACTACAGGGTGATACACGTGGTAAAAATTTGAAACAATTTTGAGATTGAATTCTTGTGTACATAAAAAATATCTATTACAAAATCTTAAAAAATAATTAATTGGGATTAAATAGCATTTTATGTAGCCAAAAATACAATTTCTATGGAGAAAATTTTCCATGGAAAAATGTGACTTTTCTAGGAAAAATTGATGCAATCGAAACAACAAATGAGGGTTTTTTTCCATGGAAAATGTTACATTTTTACGTGGAAAAATAAGAGTAATAAACTGAAAATAATACCAATCAAATGACTATTTTTCATTTTCACAAAAAAAATTTTTCATGGAAAAAAATATTCCATGAAAAACAAAGCTATCGACTCTCAAAGTGTTTGTACTCATAGTGCCAAACATGTCAATCTACATCATTAGTGCCTTCATCCAAATGAATGCTATCTTTGATGATCTCATGTTTTGACATTATGTGTAGTTTTTTTAAATAATCTAGCAAATGAGCGAAATATCTCTGCCTTTTGGTGATTCTCAGTAACTCATGAGCTTTTATGAAATGTTACAATAATATTTAAGAATTTTTACTAAAAAAATTTATTAGTAACGTATGGTTAATGTCATTAAACTAATTAATAAATGGTGACATTTGCTAATATCATCCTTTAATGACATATGTATCGGGAAAATAATATAATGCCAATATTACTTACATTTAGGTGACGAATAATATAATGTCAATATTACTTATATTTAGGTGACGAATTTGTATGTCATAAAAAATAATTAAGATACATGACCAAATTTAAATTATCACCGATAGTAAATATTAATATTGGTGACATTATATTAATCTTTTTTACAAGCAAGACATTTTAGAATTCGTCACAAAAAAATATTGCATTAATGACTTAATATAATTGTCACCCAATGTTGAAGTCGTCACTAAAAAAAATTTCCTCCATCTCCATTTAGTCAGAAGATACAACATCAAATATTTGGTGACATCATCATATGACGATTTAAAATATTGTCACTTAAAATACTCGAACTAATGAAATGCGCTACGAAACCATATTTTTGTCACTTAATGTCATTTATTTGTGACAAAAAACTAATATGTCATAACCAAATTTGTCACTAATCATCAATTTTGTTGTAGTGATTTTTAATCATTTCAAATATACTAATCTTATTAATAAACATTAAAAAAGAAAAGAAGTAACATATCCAATTGAAGAACAACAAAATAAAGCAAGAGATAAAAATATAAAATTAATTCCTGGAGAAGAATTATATAAATTTGGGATATTTGAAACAAAAACAAAAATATATGAACATTATGATGAAATAGAAGTATGTTGTACAAATGATGACAAACAAATTATAATGGATTTAATAACAGAAGAATCATATAACAAACTTATATTATCAGGTTACACATTAATTCATTTAGGTCTCTTAATGTTAGGAGTAATAAGATTACATAGAAAAGGATTAGGAACAAGAATTTTAGTAAGCTTAGTAGATGTAAGACAATTAAAAATATGACAAAAGCAACTATAGAATCCATGGAAGTAGATATGAATATAGATCATCCAGAAATTATATATATGACCCCAGACTTTATAATCCCGTTAGAAATATTTTATAAATACATAAAAATAATAATAAATTCAAAAGAATATGCCATGATTTCAAATGCAGCAAACTTAATAATAACAAAAACATTTACAGGACAACTGACAAACAGTTGTAGAATAAACTATATTTTAACACCTAAAAAAGCAAAATTATTTTTAGAAAATCAAGGACTAAAAGGAATAGAAGGAAAATTTTATAAATCAGAAATATTAGAAGGAAGTGAATGGAACATCCAACTCATTGACATCCCAACAACATCAAATAGACCAAGTAATGCAGAATTCTATGAAAATATTGATGGAAGTACAAGTGTAAGGATGGTAAACAAAGGAATAAAAATTGAAGAACTTCAAAAATAAAATGGAGTTAATGTATGTAACAGATCCAGAATTAGTAGAAGAACAATTAAAACCATTAAGAAAATATTTAGGAAGTATAAGTGTATCTGTAATAGATCAAATAAAATATAGAAGAGCAATCTGGTTGATGTGTGTAAAAGATTATGTAACTATGAAAGAATTTTATAAAATAAGCTCAGAAATATTAATAGAAACAGCAACAGTAAAATATGATAATCAAGGAAATTGGATATGGAATACAAAATATATACCAAGAAAAGAATTATACCCATTAGAACATCAACAAAGAAAAATAAGATTAAAAAAATGGAAAAAATCCCTTGAAGAACAATTTAGATCTGTTGAAAGCTGTTATGAAAGGACTAATAGATTCAACAGATATAAACTTAATAGATGATTTAATAAATAATTCAATTAAATATACAATAAAAGAAAATAGAAGCTTAAAAGAAGAATTAAAAGCAAAACAATGTATGTAGTTAAAAGGAGTTAAAAGATATATAACTCTAAGAGATCAAATTAATCATCAAGTAGAATCATTAATAGAGGTAAAATTTAAATCAAAAGACAAAGATGAAAATAGAAAATCTATATGGAAACCAACAAAAATAAAATATAAAGAATTTCATCAAGATGAATATTTAAAAGAGCAAAATAGACTATGGAATTATAGATCAAGATTAAGAAATGAATATGATTCTATAAATATTTGTTATGATTAAAATAAAATGAATAAACAAACTTACAATCTAGATATAAATCCAAAATATCTATTAGAACAATACAATCAAATTGAAAATTTTGAAAAATGTGAACATAAATTTGAACCATTTAAGATAAATTATAAAACCAAATGTGATAAATGTTATAAATTCCACATAACAAAACATAGAGTAACATGTTTAAAATGTGAACTATCATTATGTAGGAAATGTGTATCAGATTTATATGGTTTTTATTTTTGAAGAGCAAAAAATAGAAAAACCAAATAATAAAATTAAACAAGATAAAGAAATAATTGAGCAATTATTAAAAAGAATTAAAACTCTTGAAGAAGAAATAGAAAATTTGAAAGAACAACTAAAAAATAAGAAAGAACAAAATAAAGGAAAAGGCATAATTATTCATGAACACAGTCAACAGTAGTTTTACTGTTGAAGAGCATGCTTGTAATTAATGGGTTTGGTAAGTGTCATGTTTACTACATGACAATTAGGTATGTGTCTTATAAGCTATAGTTAAGTTTGGTAAGTGTCATGTTAGCTACATGACAATTAGGTATGTGTCTTGTAAGCTATAGTTAGGATTTGGAGCCTATATAAGGCCCCCTTGGGTTGTAAGGGAAGAACACATCATCTCATCCTTAGAACCAAAGAGACTCATACTTAGAGATCTCATCCCTTCCCTTGTATCCACCATCCAAGTCTTTAAATGCAATAAAGAAGTCCTTATTTGTTCATATACCTCTCTCTCTTCTTAATGTTTATGCTTATGCATCCTTCTCTCTAACTCTTTGAGCTTCAGCCCTAACCGTTACTTCACCCCGGATGAACCCCGGAGTAAGTTGAACGGCATCCCCAACATCCACGTCCCCTAGGAGCAGGCGTGGCGCATGTGGATCTAGTACCCTCATTATCTATTATTACCCATATTTATCTAATACTATTTATTAAAATTAATTTAAACTAATTAATAAATTTAATAATATGTTTATTAAAAATATTAATTATTTTTATTGATGATTAAATATATATATATTTTTAATTTAAATAATATATTTTATACGACATTATCATTATATTTATTTTATTTAAACTAATTATTTGATTTATCCTATCTTAATGATTCAATTTAAAGATTAATAATTTTTTAAATAATAATAATAAATAAATAAATAAATAAATTGGGGCACAATATAGTACCATCTGGGAAAAAATGGAAATATATCCGGTACCGTTATCTTCATCCCTAACAACGCAGTGGAGAAGAATTTCACCAGCGCCGTCATCTTCATCCCTAACAATACCTCTCCTCGCCGGAGCTCTTCCTCCAAAGCTTTCTAGATCGGATCCGTTGGCCAGAAGCCGTCCCCAGCTAACGTAGTCTCTAACACCGTTATGTTGCCGGGAACCTGCTTGAACTCCGGCCACGGAGAGGAAGTAAGGGGGATGCCGGAGTAAGAGATGGAGAAGAAGCCACCGAGGAGATAATCGAAGCCGACCTTGTCGTTTGGGTTAGATGCGCAGAGAATGGCGTCGATCTCGGGGGAGGCGCTGTTGAGAAAGGTGAGGTGATCGACGTAGAGGGAAGGCATCCATGGTGATTAGTGCTGCAAAAGTGGGAAACATGGTGATGTTAAGAGGTTGCTTTACGGGTAATTATTTTTTGTGGGGTACCTTATTATGCCCGTGCTTCATTTTGGGCGCCTTGTTTCAATTCGTATCAAAATGAGCACTTTAATTTAATTTGCTTTCACAGAGAGGGCACTAGGGCCATTCCGGTGATTGAGAGATGATGTGTCAACCAGAGATCTGACGTAGAAATTTAATTCCCACCTGGCTTGCCCTCGTGGAAAGGCCACGTGAACAACTTATCCACGTCACCCAATACCGAGCCACGTGGACAGCTTAACCCTTTCTTCTCCCTTCTACTTTGTCTCATTCTTCACGTTCGTTCACAGAGAGAACAGAGCTCCCCTTGGTCTGCAAGCAAAGCTTGTTTGCCGTAACCATGAATCTGGCCAAATTTGTTACTTCTCCACACCTGCAGAATCAGTTTCATTCATTATATTATTTTGATCTTGACTACATTGTCTAGTTTCATAGTCTTCATCTGCAAACTGCCTATGACCTTCTGCACTGTCATTACCCTCATCATTGACCATTTCATCATTTTTGAAACTATATTCAGAATCTTCCAACTCACTCCCATCATCATCCCCTCCTTTATGTTGTCCATGACTTGCCTCATCAATATTTCCATCACCTTGCTCACCAACATCATTGTCTCTTGTAACTGTCTTAGAAACCTTAGTAAATACATTTACTACCCTCTTGTGGCTAAGATTTAGAGCCAAGTTCAAAGCATCTCCATCATTGATTATCTCTCTCAGCCCCGCAATCAAACTTCTACTATCCAACCACCAAAATGTAGTCCCATCTACTTCCACATTCATCTCCTGTGCCATATTTAAAATCTCTAATTTGGAAATCTTATCGTGGCAACAATAATCACCAAAATATACTTCACCATTTGTATAATACAATTTAATAGTAAAATGGTCACTAGCAGGTGCTAAAAAAAAACCAAATATGTGTTCAATTCATTGTATGAAATTGTTTCAAATCTGAAGAGATTTTGTTATTATATCACAAACCAAAAAGATATAATCATTTTACTTCAACACATAAAAAACCTAATAAACTATAAACTATTCAACTGGAAAAACCTAAAATATA
Source organism: Dioscorea cayenensis subsp. rotundata (assembly GCF_009730915.1). Taxonomy (NCBI): domain Eukaryota; kingdom Viridiplantae; phylum Streptophyta; class Magnoliopsida; order Dioscoreales; family Dioscoreaceae; genus Dioscorea; species Dioscorea cayenensis. The sequence goes on along the minus strand of NC_052489.1, from coordinate 24,893,158 downwards.
AACTTCTCAACTGGGAAAACCTAAAAATAGTGTAGATGCAAAATTAGAACAAAATAATGCAATGTCTTACGATAAATTGGTGCTTTTGCATTGGGTGGCCTTATCACCCAGTCAACTTCCATGCCTTCCCGATCAAATCTTCTGAAGATGGTCGGTCAATTTGGTATCTTGGCATGCGCTCTAGAGGTTGTTTGCTTCCCTGATTTCTCACCACCTACTCTCTCAGGGAACTCTGCTCTATTTCGGCAAACAAGGAGGAGAAGAAGGTGGACGACGGGAGATAGTTAGGGCAAACTCTGCTCTCTCTGTGAACGAACATGAAGAAGGAGATGAAGTAGAAGGGAGAAGAAAAGGGTAAGCTGTCCATGTGACTCAGCATTAGGTGAAGTGGATAAGTTGTCCATGTGGCCTTTCCACGGGGGTAAAGCAGGTGGGAATTAAATTTCCACGTCAGATCTCCGGTTGACACATTAGCTCTCAATCACCGGAATAGCCCCAATGCCCTCTCTAAGAAAGCAAATTAAATTAAAGTGCTCATTTTGATACGAATTGAAAAAATGTGCTCAAAATGAAGCATGGGCATAATAAGGTACCCCACAAAAAAAATTACCCTGTATTTTCACTTCCAATCAAATAGGTTGTAAGTGAAAATACAACAAAAGCTGTACTTTGTTGTATAATTTTTTTAACATCAAACCAAACACCCATTTTGTTCTTTTTACATGTAAAAGTACTTACGTTACATCTACTTACACCTAGTTACTGCAACCAAACAGGACTTAAATGAATAAATCGAATTTCGATCAAAAGAAATTATTTTAAAAAAAAATTTAAGTGCATGTTGTAATTTAATTACTGTTAATAGGAAAGATTTTATCTCATTAATTTGTTGAGGGTAGATTGGTTTACCATTAAAAATTTAATAACATCTTACAATGAAAACCAATAATCTTCGGAATACGGAAATCTTTCCTAATTCTTTTAAAACTATTTGTTATTGCATTAAATATGAAAATTTTAAAATATACTAGAACAATATATTGTAGCATTTTATAATGTAGTTATATTTTTGAGAAATTTTATAATTTTGATTAAGTGATTATAACTAATTCCAATCAAGAGATATTATTTATAAAATCTCATATTGTAAATTAATTATTGTTATTAGAAAAGATTTAATAGCATTAATTTAGTTAAGGCCATTAAATTGATTCACATCAAATATTTAACAAGATATTCCAATTAAAACTGATATTTTTTGGAAAATGAAAAAAAAATATATTACATTAAGTTTGGGTATTTCAAAGATATATGTAAAAAAATAATAACATGACACATTTATAAAAGAAAATAATGAATTACGACTCATACACATTTAGGGGTTGTTTGGATGGGCTTATTTTATGCCCAGAAGTTTTTTGTAAGTTAAGCACTTCTGGGTTTTAAAAAACATGTTTGTTTGGGCTTTTGGGCAGAAGCAAAAGCTAATAAGAAAGCTGAAAAACAGTTTTTTTTTCAAAAGTTAGTAGTGTGGTGTTTTTGGAAAAAAAAACACTTCTCAAAAGCTGTTATAGAGATTGTTAAATTACTAAGTTACCCTTATCAAATAGAGGAATGGTTGTTTTTATACTTTTTGTTTATTAGTGGTTGTATATTATTATTATTATTAGTAGTAGTAGTAGTAGTAGTAGTGTATTAGTACATTTGTGTATTTTGTATTAGTATTAGTATTACTATTAGTGTTAGTATTATTATTATTAGTTTATTAGTATTAGTATTAGTATTAGTATTAGTATATTATTATTATTAGTACAATTGTATATTAGTATTAGTACATAAGTACATTTGTGTATTTGTATTAGTATTATATTACTATTACTATTAGTATTACTATTAGTGTTAGTATTAGTATTATTATTAGTATATTAATATATTAGTATTTGTATTTGTATTATTATTATTATTATTATTAGTGTTAGTATTAGTTCATTTGTATATTTGTATTAGTATTAGTTTTAATATTAGTATATTAGTGTTAGTATTAGTATTATTATGAGTATATTAGTATATTAGATTAGTATTAATATTAGTGTATTTGTATTTGAGTTAGTATTATTATTTATATTAATATTAGTATATTAGTATTAATATTAGTATGTTAGTATATTAGTATTAGTATATTACTATTTATATATGTGGTTGTATTATTATTAGTATATTAGGGTTAGTATTAGTATATTAGTATTAGTATCAGTGTTTATTAAAATAACTCAATGAATGCCTATTTTAGTAATTTGACATTGAAAATTTTTTTTAAAGAATGCACATCGAAATAACTTTACACATATAAAAGTACTTCTTCATTAACTTATCCAAACATAAAATATTGAAAAACATTTAACTTACTCTGAAAAGCAATTTTTTTAAAAATCCTTCTACCAAATTGAAAAAAAGCATTTTTTTTTTAAGCCAATCCAAACTAGGCCTTAATAAGATTTAACGAAGATGAATAACAAATTTTAAAGTTGGTTTCTCTTTTAATACAACTCATACAATTTTCTTTCTCGATATAATTTTGCTTTTCACATAACAACTTTATGCTCTCATGTATCTATAATGTTACAATTTAGTTTGTCATAGTTTTTTTACTTTTATAATTCGATTGTTCATTTATTTGTTGTTTCACTATGTTTCTTTTGTTGCAAATATCACATATGTTAGATATGTTCTTATTTGGATAAATTTGCAAATAGTGGAAAACCAAAGTAAGTGTTATAGCAAATGTTTTTTAATCTATTATGTTAAATTTAAAAAGCATAATAATTGAGTTTTGTACTAATTTATATTTTGATCAAGAATGTGCACAAAGAAAATTTTAGAATTGGTTGAAGACATAATAAATCAAACAGTGAAACTTAGGGCCCGTTTGGCATTTTGCAGGGAAAGTAATTGCATGTAAAGTCTTTGCAGGGAAAGACTTTGCATGCAATTACTTTACCTGCAAAATAACATTACAACGTTTGGTTATCCCAATCAAAATTGTAATTACTTTGCATGTAAACTTAATTCCCACGTTTGGTATGAACTTGTTTTCAATGTAAAATTAGGTTTATTCTCATTTTTGCCCTTAGTTGTTATAGTTACTAAATTTGGGTTTTTATTCAACTCTAATAATATTATTAACTTAGTCCAAATAATAATTAACCTATTCTTCATAAATTAAAAAAAAAAATCAAATGGGGTTTTTATGTTTTTTTAGTACACTAAAAAAAATATAGATTTAAACCACCATGTGTTCCTAATTGTCCATCATACAATTTTATTTGTTTCAATTCTTACATCTATTGCCTTGATTGATATTATCCAACAAATATTCATGACACATTCCATATGAACAATCACACATTAATAAATAGCTCAAAGTATTACCATAAATTCATAATCCAAACTCAAAAGTACGACAAAGTCTAGATATATTGTTTTAATTATCCAAAACATAAAATATCTTATCATGTTGGATTATTATTTCAACATAGATTTGATTTAATCAAAACAAAAATCCTCCAATAAAAATTTTATCCAAACAAATATGAAATTTATTTATCTTTGATCCATTTAAAATATGAATTTTACACCAAGAAAAATTTAACAAAAATTTAACACAAAATAATCTAACAAATTTGAGAAAAAAATATTACCAGGATTTCTCCGAAAGAAGCGACAACTCTCCGCCGAATTGGAAATATGATCGCGTTAGGTTTTTTCAAAGACAAAACAAAAAAGAAAGAGTTTTATGTAATAAAGGGTAGTTTGGTAATTTGACAATTACCAAACTTTCCCATCCAACGGTGTAAACACTTTCACACCACCCCCATGTGAATCACTTTCTCTAGTCAAGTAGAAAGTGATTACAAGGAGACCATATTATTTTTAAGAACCAAACGCTTGAAATAGATTCACCCCTCTTACTTTGCAGAGAAAGTAACAACTTTATATCATACTAAACGGGCCCTTAGTGTAAGACTTTGAGATTTTTTATTCGAACCCCACACAAATTATCAGTTTGGCTTTTGTTAAAATATATTTTAATGTAAGTGATTATAAAAAAAATAAAAACTATGCTTAGCATCACTTAGTTTATCCATTTATTTTTTTAATCATAATTAAATAAACCTGCATTTCAATTTTTTACACATTGTTCCTAATTGTTGAAATGTGCATAGAATGATGGGCATCACATCCTTTATAGTTTTTTGTTTGTTGTTTATTGTTATGCTTTTCCTAATAAATTTGCAATTTATCCACTTTTATCTAATAATAATAATCTTTGATGGATATAAGCTATAATGTAAAAAATCATGAAAATGCTTTCAGAACTCTATAAAGTAAACATTACTTTTATATTTTTTTACCTTATTATAAATAAAAATTATAATCAACATTTATTTCATACAAATGTCCATATTTTAATTCCATCAAAATTATAAAACCTCCCAAGCAAGCGAAGGAATTATACTAGTAATAATAATATCTAAAAGTGTAAAATGAAACAAAACCACATATAAGATTCAAAATTGCATTTAAGTTTAAACTAAACCTTACATTGTTTCAACCCGGCTTCAATCAGGGCCGTTCATCATCTTCATTTTCGCGTCGTTGCCCCTTTGGCTCTGCTTGAAACCTAAACTCCTTTCTCTCTCTCTCTCTAGTTCGCCGGCGACCATGCTCTCCGGCGATATCCCTCCCAACCAGACGATCTATATAAAGAATCTCAACGAGAAGGTCAAGAAGGAAGGTGTTCTTCGCTCCCTAGTCGCTCTATTCTCGATCTTGTTCTATCTTCTCTTCGGATTTCTAGGCTTTTCCCTAGGGTTTGGATTGTTGAGTTGATTTCTTGCATTTTTCTGGTTTTTGTGGCATTAATTTGTTTGTTTGGCAGAATTGAAGAGATCCCTCTATGCGCTCTTCTCTCAGTATGGAAGGATTTTGGATGTCGTGGCTCTCAAAACAACAAAGCTCCGTGGCCAGGCATGGGTTGTTTTTAGTGAAGTGACGGCTGCTAGCACTGCTGTGCGGCAGATGCAAAGCTTCCCCTTCTATGACAAACCATTGGTATGCATTAGCAATGTTGAATTGTGGAGAATTTTCCTTTCAAATTTGTATTTCTGTCGAGTTTTTTCTTAGTATTAGAAGTTAATCTTGATGGATTTAAAACAAAAGTGCTTCACTTTATTAGAGAATTCGTTAAGAATTACATTGAATGACTAGGCCTTTTAAAGGCTGGACTCCATAACTAGAAACAAACTTTTAAAGATAATCATTAATTTAAACTAAACTAATGAAGATAAGATAACACAAGATCTCTAAATGATAAGCTTTATCAGATTTGGGATTATTACTAACATCCCCCCTTAAACCAAATCTGTAAGACTAGCCATGCCTAAACTCTTCTTTAGCTTAACAAATGAATCAAATTTCAGAGGTTTAGTGAGGATATCAGCAACCTGGTCCTCTGATTTACAATAGAAAACTTCAATCTCTTTTTTGTTGACTTGATCTCTAAGAAAATGAAATCTCATGTCAATGTGCTTGCTTTTCCCATGAATGCCTGGATGTTTGGTTAAATTTATTGCAGAAATGTTGTCCACAAAGATTTTTGTAGGACTGTTAATTGGAACCTGAATTTGATTCATCACATTCCTCAACCAAATTGCTTGACATGCACAAGAAGCTGCTGCATATTCTGCTTCACAAGTAGATAAAGCCACAATGGATTGTTTCTTAGATGACCAAGATATTGCTGTAGAGCCAAAGTTGAACACATATCCAGTAGTGCTTTTCCTATCATCCTGATCACCCGCCCAGTCACTGTCAGAGTATCCCACAAGCTCATTCTTGTTAGAAGATTCATAGAATAAGCCATGATCTAGTGTGCCTTTGATATAGCGTAAAATTCTTTTAGCCACATGAAAATGAGATTGTCTAGGTCTCTCCATGTACTTGCTAATTAATCCAACACCATAAGAAATATCAGGTCTAGTATGTGATAAAAACACCCGAGACTACCAACAATACTCTTAAAAGTATATTGGATCAATCGCTGAGTCTTCTCCTTCCTTGAATAATTTGGTACCAACCTCTACAGGAGTACGTACAGGATTACAATCAAGCATCTGAAATTTATTTAGGATGTCTGTTGCATATTTTTGTTGATGAATGAAAATTCCATTTTTATTCTGAATTACTTCCAAGCCCAAAAAATATGACATATGACCAAGATCAGTCATCTCAAATTCTGAAATCATAGTTTTCTTGAATTCCTTGATCATATTTTGATTGTTCCCCATAAAGATAATATCGTCAACATAAAGACAAACAAATAATATGTCACCTGAATCAGTAATTTTCACATATAAAGCATGCTCACTTGGACACTTTAGAAGGCCGTTAGCTTGAAAGAAATCATCAATCCGTTTATTCCATGCTCTTGGGGCTTGTTTGAGCCCATATAATGCCTTCTTGAGTTTATATACTTTTTCTGCATTTCCTTCTTTTACAAACCCTGCTGGTTGCTTGACATAGACTTCTTCCTCAAGAGGACCATTAAGAAAAGCCGACTTGACATCCATTTGGTGGATATTCCACCTATTTTGAGCAGCCAGAGCAACAATTAATTTAACTGTTTCAATTCTAGCAACAGGGGAAAATACCTCTTGATAATCAACTTCAGCACGCTGTTCATAGCCTTTTGCTACCAATCTTGCCTTATATCTTTCTATCTGACCAGTTGGCTTGATTTTTGTCTTGAACACCCACTTCACATCAATTGCTTTCTTTCCATATGGTAGATTGGTTAGCTCCCAAGTTTTATTTTTTTCTATTGCTTTTATTTCTTCCTTCATGGCATTGATCCATTTCTCATTTCTAATAGCTTCTTCAAATTTGATAGGATCACAATCTGCAAACAATGCATAGTGAACTAGTTCTCCATCATTGTCAATAGCATTATCAGGAATTACCTCAAAGTTCCTTAGCCAAGAAGATGGTTGTACATTCCTCCTTGATCTTTGAGCTACAACTCCAAATTGATCTTCATTTGTAACAACTTCTACATCTTCAACTGAGGTAGTTTCTTCTTCAAGGATAGAAATCTTTTGTGAATTAGCTTCAGTATGATCACTCCAATTCCATGATCGAGCCGTCAAAGATCACATCTCTACTAACAAGAAATTTCTTTGTGATTGGGTTAAATAATCTGTATCCACCAAGATGGCCAGGGCTTGTATCCAACAAACACGGTCTTCTCTCCTCCGTCATCTAGCTTTTGTTCTTGTTTACTGCTGGTACATGGGCATATGCAATTGAACCAAACACCTTGAGATGTTTGACACTTGGTTTGAATCCACTCCAAGCTTCTTCAGGGGTAACATCTTCTAATTTTTTGGTTGGTGATCTGTTCAATAAATAAACAGAGCATGAAACAGCATCAGCCCAAAGATAGTTAGGCATACCTTTGGCCTTAAGCATGCTCCTAGCCATGTCCATGATTGTCCTATTTCTCCTTTCAGCAATTCCGTTGTGTTGAGGAGTATAACGGATAGTGACTTCATGTTCAATTCCATGCTCTGCACAATACTCAGCGAAATCATTAGACATGTATTCACCACCACCATCAGTTCTTAAGATCTGAATTGAATGCCCACTCTGCTTTTCAACCAGTGCTTGAAATTTTTTAAAAACTCCAAACACTTCAGATTTTTGCTGCACAAAATACACCCAGATTTTCCTGCTGTAATCATCAACAAAAGTAAGAAAATATCGATTCCCACCAATGGATGGTGTATTCATGGGTCCGCACACATCTGAATGCACAACTTCTAGAGGGTGAGAAGCATGCCAATTATTCTTAGTTGAAAAGGAATTTCTATGCTGCTTTCCAAGAATACATCCTTCACAGAATTGTTCAGGATGATCCAGTAAAGGCAATCCATTCACCATGTTCTTTTGAGCAAGCAATTTCAAACTTCTAAAATTCAGATGCCCAAATCTGAGATGCCATAACCATGATGCATCCTTAATAATAGCACTAAAGCAGTGATGTATATCAGTTCTTATGTCAATGCGAAACATTCTGTTTTTTGACATAACTGAATTAAGGATGACATTGCCACTTCTGTCAAGAATGGTTAAATGACCATTCTTCATCTCCATGCGATATCCTTTTTCAAGGAGTTGTCCCATACTCAGCAGGTTGTTTTTCATCCCTGGCACATAAAACACATCTGAGATAAATTGATGATCTCCATTCTTCAATTGTATCAAGATTCTACCTCTGCCCATAACAGGAATGATGCTATTATCTGCAAACTTAACAACTTTTTGTACTGATTCATCTAAATTCACAAAAAGCTCTTTTTTACCACTCATATGATTGGTGCATCCTGTGTCAAGATACCAAGTGTTGAAGTTATAATCTTCTTTGTCATTTGAAACCATTAGTAGTGCATGGTCTTCAAAGTCCTCTTCTTAGTGCAAAACCGAACTACTTCTCTGATTTCTTGTCTTGAGATACTTCGAAAGATAGCTTTTTGTTTTTTTGTTAAATCTGCACTCATTTGCATAATGACCAAATCGATTACATGCAAAACACTTAATGTTGTTTTTATCATACCTTCCTCTTCCTCGTCCATGGCTTCTTTGGGAATATCTACCTCTTCCTCTTGCACCAAAATTACTTCTTGTTCCATGTTCATATTTCTTATGCACAGCTTGATATCTGTTGTTTCCTTTAGCTTCCTTTTCTTGTTCTGATTTGATAGAAAGTTGAGCTTGAAAAGCCTTTTCAAGAGGTTTTTCTGAGAACTTTGCATTGATGCGTTGTTCATATGCTTCCAAAGAGCCCCACAACTCATCAACAGTCATGTCAGAAAGGTCTTTTGACTCCTCAATGGCAGTAGCAATGGGATCAAATCTGGTTGTGACTGTCCGCAAGATCTTCTCCACCAATGTTTGCTCTTCGACTTTGTCTCCATTGAGTCGCATCTTATTTGCCAAGGCCTGTACTCGAGATGTATATTCTGCCACAGTGTCTGTGTTCTCCATCTGTAGCAACTCAAACTGCCTTCTAAGAGTTTGAAGTCTCACCTTCTGAACTCTTTCAACACCTCTGTAGGATTTTGCAAGAATATCCCACGCCTCTTTTGCAGTATCCGCAACAGCTATCTTCTCAAAAATCTCATCATTAACTCCTTGATGGATGTAATAGAGAGCCTTCCGATCTTTCTTTCTGGCTTCTCGGTAGGTCTGTCTTTGAGCTTCAGTTGGATTGTTCTCCAAGGAAGGAACTCCATTTTCAACAACAGCAAGAACTTCTTGAAAATCAAACAACACCTTCATCTGCACACTCCAACGATTGTAGTTCTTCCCATCTAGAGTAGGAAGAGTGGGATTAATTGTGCCGCTGTTGTGATTCGCCATGGCTCTGATGCCAGATCTGATGGATTTAAAACAAAAGTGCTTCACTTTATTAGAGAATTCGTTAAGAATTACATTGAATGACTAGGCCTTTTAAAGGCTGGACTCCATAACTAGAAACAAACTTTTAAAGATAATCATTAATTTAAACTAAACTAATGAAGATAAGATAACACAAGATCTCTAAATGATAAGCTTTATCAGATTTGGGATTATTACTAACAAATCTGTGTGAAGAACAGTACTTTACACACTTTTCATTCTTTATATTGATTGTTGCAGAGGATTCAATATGCTAAGACAAAATCAGACTGTGTTGCGAAAGCGGATGGTTCATTTGTTCCAAGGGAGAAGAAGAAAAGGAAAGAAGAGAAAGGTGAAAATGTTTGGATTTTTTTTTAACTAATTTGTTTCCTCATCATTTTGTAGATTAACTTAGTTTCTACATTAGTATTGCCTTGCTTGTTTGGATTTCTTATAATGGCATTCAGCCTCATATGTGAATCTTTTGGATCATGATTGATGTTACTGTTTTTGTATGCATTCTGTTTCTTGGGCTATATTCTGTTTGAGTTGTCAAGCATGCTATTTCTATTGCCCCAAAATACTTTCCGTTGAAGAAGACTGAAATAAATGAAAGAGAAAATTATCTTTGCTTCTTTACCAACTTCCACCAGAATTGCCTGTGGCATTTGCCCAAACTGTCTTGTGTTGACTGCTATGTTGCCTTGATTACTTTCCTTAGTGCATACAAGAATATTAGAGTAGTTTTAGTAGCAATTAGTTTGACTTTGTGTAGTTGGTGCCTTAATACCACTCATGTTATAGTTAGACTTTTGTAAAGTATTATTGTTTATAGAAGGACAAATCTTTGTTCATCTGTTTGGAATACTTCTGCAATCTGTAAAAGTTGATTGTTACTGCTTGCTCAAATATGGATTTTGGTTTATTTATTTTGAAAATTTCCAGTGTTAACAAGCCACTTCTGCCACATGCTAGTGCCACCATGGCTGATAAAACATTTTTGGGTGAACTTATGGTAATATTTGGTTGGATGAGTTTCGTTTCTTTTATCATTGTATACGTACGTTGTATTTTCCAAAGCTTTACTGGAAAATGATGGCTGACAAATCAAGGTTGTATTTTTTCACGCTGATGCCTTTTGCTGCCTCATTCTGTTTCAGCTGCTGAGAAAAGAAGAAAGGCCGAGGAAACACAACAATCAGGTGTTGCTTCTAATGGTCAAAGCTTCCAAAGCAATGGTGGACCATCTGTAAGTTTCCTGCTATATTTCATATTTGCTAGAGGTTTTCTTCCAAATTTTGTTTTGGGTCTGTTCATTTATGAGGTAAATGCTTTACTGTTGATTACTATTATATCTTTTCCGTCAACTTTTGGATAGTTTTTTGGAATAGAAAGTTCATGTCAAATCATTTGTTCTGCCTTGCAGCGTATAATATTTAATGCCCAAAGTCTGCATGTAGTATGCTTGTGAGAATGTGGCATGCAACTTATTTTGTTTTGCCAGTCTTGGTTATTAGAAGGTTTATATGAATTGTTAGTTCATACAAAGGCATATCTTGGGTAAACAGCATCCTTTAATGGTTAAGAGAATTATGGCTACAGTTAACATAATTTGATGATGGGAATTATGGTATTGCCGAGCATTACTGGACGGAATCATGCGAAATCATATATAGAGATCTTGATTCTATCAAGTTTGTGTACTATCAAAGTCTCCTCGAATATGCTCCTTATATTCATGGATCCTATCAAATTAGTTAAATGACTTTCGGCCTTAAATTCTTGTAATCTCCAATGGGTAATGTTTTTGATCTTGCTTGGATCTAACATGAGCCTGTCCTACACACAACCCTCTCTGTTGCTTTATCTACACTATAAAATGAGGTTATGAATTCTATTAAGTTTATTCCCTGGATTCAATAAATTAACTACCATCTTCTACTTCAAATAACTAATATTTTCAATTATTTCATTTTATTAATTATGAAGGGGGTAACTCTATGTACAATTTCAATGGTAAGAAGATGGTTAAAGTCAATAGAGGTCATATGCTAAAGTTGAAGTTCTAGTGACATATCTTCCAGGACTTGGTAAGGGTAACACAAAAAAGAAGCTGCAGTGGGAGCTACTGGCTGTCACAAAAATAGAAGCTCATAATTTGTCTTTGTTAATATCAAGGGTAGCGACCAAGCAGGATGGTTAGAATGATTGAAAACCAACTCATATGGAGTCCCTTTTCTTGTTCTACACAGTGTAATATACATTTAAACCATTGATGAGTATCTGGATAAAGAAGACCGTTTTGTTATGTGCATATATAATTAAACAAATTTAATGACTTTAAAATTTTATAGTCTCCACTCTAGGAGTAATATATGACTGGAATATGTCATCTCCATATTCATTGTTCTCTGGAAGCATTTAACTTATCATAATTTTCAGAACGTAAAACACATTTCATTATTGGAACCTGCAAAAAAACCAAAAAAACATCATGCTATAAGATTTCAGTAGCCTTGATTGTCATGCATTTATATCCCCTATTGAATGGCCAGAACTTAGGAAAGATCAAGTTAGGGTATATATGATATTATGTAAAATTTTTCAAATAATAGTTTTCTTGAGTTAGCTTCTCTCTTGTCCTGTGTGTGTGTGATGGTGGGGTGGAGGGGCGGTTCAGGGCTTTTGTACCAAGCATGTAGGATGAATGAACTAATTTACTTTCCTGTCGATTTACTTTGCGAACCATAAATGCTTAACTATCCAGCAATACTTATTGTAGATAACCTTTAATTAATATTTGATAGCATGCAGAAAGCATGTACATATGTCCTGTTACCGCAAAATTTGCAGTGGTTTCTCTCTTATTTCTTTTTGATAACCTCATGCACTTATTATTAGTCGCATCTAAATTTCTAACATGTGCTTGAAAATTTCTTGGAGATGAGAATGAAGCTTAAAATTTTTCTCTTCCCAAACTGGTAGCCAACATATGATTTTGTCTTCATAGGTTTCACAAACATCAAATCAAGGAAAGCCACAGGAAGCTGCCACACCCAACAACATCCTTTTCATCCAGAACTTGCCCTTTGAAACAACAAGTGCCATGCTACAAATTCTTTTCCGAGAATATCCAGGCTTCAAGGAAGTTCGCATGATAGAAGCAAAGCCGGGCATTGCCTTTGTTGAGTTTGAGGATGATATGCAGTCATCCATTGCCATGCAGTCCCTTCAGGGCTTCAAGATCACTCCTCAGTACCCAATGGCTATCACCTACGCAAAGAAATGATCACTTTGTTTAGAAATCCTTGTTACATTGTTCTGCAATTTTTTAAAGAGTAATCATCAACTGTGCAACCATATTTTTCTACCACCCAGACCATTGTAAGTTCTCAACTGATGCTTTTATATCCCTTAGTTTACAGTAACCTTTTGGAGCTTGCTGGATATATTTAGTGTGACGCCGTGGCTGTGGCCGCAGGTCAGGAATTCAGTCATATATCTTGCTTACCTCTCCTGTTCTCGAACAAGCTTATTGATGCTCAGTAAATGTTGATCAATTTAATGCTTATTATCACCACTGTATTGTATTTTTGTTTGTCGGCAATCTGTAGTTATACTTGTGTTAAAAAATTAAGTATTTCAAGGAAACTTATTTTGCTAAAAAATAGAAACATTCAAATGGTGTGATGTAGCCTGTCTGGAACTAAGGTGTCATTAATTTTCTTTTTCCCTCAATGATACCTTTGTTCTGCTGGTTATCCTTGTTTGTTGATGATGATGGAGGAGCATTACCTAGCAAATCAACACACACAAAAATCTAGTGAGTATATTACAAGGAACATAAACCTTTAAGGCAAAGACAAAATCATATGCAGTCATCCATATGCATAGAATATGACCTAGGTTAGGTGTCGTTGCATCCATGATGAAGTTATACAGTTAATGGTGGGGCCTCCTTCTCATTATTCCATATATATGTATATATATATTATTGATTAATATTGGGCAAAAGGCTTATTTTAGTGTAGTAAGTTGTAAGTGATTCCTTTACAAGTATCCCAAAGGCTTATACAAACAAGGCCTTTATGTAGAGTAAAAGAAATAAGGTGATATTTTTCAGCATAAATATCAAAGTGCTTACACTCTAAATACGCATGGTATTAATCCACATAACTTTAGAAACACTTCTTGAAAAGGTAATGGAGAAATGAAATCATAGAAGATGAATGAATGTGTTTTACTTTGTTAAATTTTTTTTAATCTCAATGATCACCTCTAAAGTCCGGATGAAAACCATGTCTGTATATATATATATATATATATGAAAAAAAAACCTTTTCCCTCAATTTACTTTAAAGAGCTTTTCTAAACATCTTAAAAGCCCTTTTGAAGTTTCTTTTGCTTTTCTTATCAAAGGAGCTTAAAGAACTTTTAAGAAAAGAAAGCCTGTTTTAATCTTAAAAAACACTTAAACAAACAGATCATACAAAAGAAATATTAAAAACTCAAAACTCCAATCAATTAAAGACTTCTCTTGACCCATTATTCACTATTTATATTACTATAATTTCTAATTCATTGAAACCAATGGGACCACCAAAGCAAATCATCTTCCCATGAGCCCCAAAGATCAGCTAGGAGACACACATACTCCTGGACCAGACCAATTGCCAGCTTTTAATTAATAAATAAATCATTTAATTAAAATAATAATAATAATAATATCAATTCACTTACGTCGCACTTGTTGACCCAATGCAGCTACCAATCCCTCGTGCCTGCACATCGATGCTGTGATTTCAGTTATTATTCCTTCTTGCAAAACCAACCCCACTTCTTTTATATATATATATATATACATTATTTTATATATTAATTTATAAATATAGAACAAATGTAGAACTATATATGGTTATATCCGATTCTTATTTAACATGTGATAATTTCAGTTTTTTTTATATAAAGTGAATAAATAATGAATTTATTAAAAAAAATCAAGGAGCTCTAAGTAATTATGAAGAATTTATGGATTCTACGGCCGAGATTTAATGTGGCGCGCTGTGGAATATGATAAGGAGTGGGGCTCCCGCGGGTGCAAATTAACTCCTAGATTTATTGTCCGTTCTCGCCGGGCCTTCCTCAGTTTTCGCTCGGAAAAAAAGGGACAAAAAAGAGGGAAAAAAAATCTAACTTTTTCTCTCTTTGGAGAGCTCTAATGGCGGAAGCTTAGGGAATCGGAGGAGGGATTCGTGGGATCGGGTGGTGTTTTGGGAGGAGGTATGCCGACGATTCGGTACCAGATTAGGAATGAGTATGGGCTGGCGAGCTCGGAGCTCTACCAGGCAGCGGATAGAGATGATCCTGAGGCCATCCTTGAGGGAGTTGCCATGGCGGGTCTCGTTGGCGTGCTACGCCAGCTCGGAGATCTCTCGGAGTAAGCTTATGTTACTCCATTTGTTTTTTTCTTTCTATTTGGTTTCATGGAATTGGGAATGTAGGGTTTGGGGGGGAATGCGGGGGCATTAGTTGGTGAATGCTGTGGTTTGGGGAGTAGATATAGGATTTTAGTGATCAGAGATGGTGTTTGATGCTGCTTTTAGAATTTTTGCTTGTAAATTAGGTTGCTTGGTTTACCTTTGGCTGTTTATTTGTTAAGTTGGAAGCATGTTAATTGTGGAAGATTATTGAGAAGATGTGAACAAAAAAAGGTGAGAGATTGAGCTCAAAATTGAGTTCTTATGCGTGTAGTCAACTTGAATGCTAAGGGTGGGTTGGGGCAAGTATTAATTTTATTTTAATTTATCATAAGGCTTTATCCCCTTTGAGCTACATTCTTTTTTTGTTGTTTTTTGGTTGTTTGAAGGCCCACTTATTTGGAATAGAGTGAGCTTTGATTCTAGCAGCTTGGCTTTTGCGTTTATGAATCACTCTTCTTTGGTGAATAATTGGTCTGAAGGATGGAGCTTGTGGAAAAGCATTGGTCGGTAGAATTGTTTTATAAGGCTGCTGAAGCTACCATTAAGAACTTTTGAAATTATAGAGGCTCAACCATATGTAATTTTTGTATTTAATCAAGAAAAGGAAGAGTAATGGTTTTGCTTTATCTATGTTAAGTTTGATTCCTTTGGTTCCTTCCAGGATATTTGTCTGTGGTACCACAGAGTTGATTATTGCAGTGACGGAAAAGTTTCTTTGAACTTCAACCAGTGTGGGCATGAATGCTGATTTAGAGCCATATGCTAATAAATCGATATCTACTTGTATGAGGTCCCAATTACAAGCAGTGTATTTACATCTAAGGAATTTTCCTAGCTCACTGAGGCATTGTACTTAGTTCTGTATGCGACCATTCTGCTTTCTCTTTAGTTGTGGTAGATAATAGAATGAATACTATAGCGCCAACCTTTAATTCAGACCTGCCAATAGAAGTTTAATCTAACCTGTAACAGAGTTATGGTCTTGAAATCATTGATGTGCTCACAACCCACTAGCGGTTAACCCAAACACAGGATCTCTTGGACATCCCCAGGGCATCTTGCTGCTGAACCGCCACTACCCACAATGGAGATATGATTGCATGGCATATTGCATACATGGAGTGGAAATGTAAATCATTTGCATTAAAGATCAAATGAGATGTTTATACCAAGGGTGTCTCAAGTGATCTTTTTCCTGCATGATCAGTTTATAGTGGTCCTGCAGTGATCTTGCTCAACCATTGCTCAAAACCCTCAGAGGATAAGATTTAATTGATTTTTTTGCATAACAGTATCGAGGATTTAATTAGCAGAGCATGTCCTAGTTCAGTTCAATCTGATATAGTAAAACTCCACTCAGACTTAATGTTCTAGCTCATGCCATAACCTGAAAGTCATGTTCAATTTCATCGGATTTCTTATTTGGAATTGTCATGTCTGACAGCTTTGACAGATGCGCATACTGCAGAATCATTTCTTTCCCTTAAAGGAAATTTGAGTTTTTGTTTCTCTAAAAATCTTTTCATCTTGTATGATCACTAATATTGGTGTGCCATCAGGTTTGCTGCAGAGATATTCCATGATTTGCATGAAGAAGTCATGGCCACTGCTGCTAGAGGACATGGCATGATGCTTCGTGTCCAACAGCTAGAAGCAGAGTTTCCATCTATTGAAAAGGCATTACTTTCACAGACCAATCAAACAGGTTTTGCTCAAAATACAGGTTTGTATACAATTTTATTTCTTTTCAGCTCTAAATCTTCTTTATTTTGGCTACAAGAATCCTCTCTCCTGATTCCATGACAAATATTAAAGACTGGATCGAAACTGTGATTTTTTTTTAATTAATTCTGCATTGATTTTTCTGATTGGCATGATTGTTTCTTGACCCTTTAAAGCATGCATGAGATTTGCATTGCCTTATGCATGCTCTCTTCATTTACTCTTGTAACTAATTTTACATTTTCCTCCTTTGATATAACTATGCCTGTGAGTTTGCTGCATAATCAATCTTAAGCCAGGTAAAGGAGGATTTTGTAGTTTGATGACCAGTGTAAAACTTGATCACGTCTTGGGGGCTTCTTTGCTAGAAATATGTTGAGTCAGGACTCAGGCATAGATGTTGTATTAGTTAGCTAATATGTTGTTGACACTTAGTTGTGGAAGAAAGGTAAGTGCAGGAGAATAATATGCATCTAACAGTAAAGAAATAGTAGATCTAACAGTAAAGAAATAGTATATCTAAATTTATAGAATTACGGAAAATCTTCTTGACCGCTAATCTTTTTATTCTTCACAATTAAACATACATTAATTTCATAATTTTGCAGGTGTCGACTGGCATGCTAATCTTCAATGCAATCAGAATTTAATCACAGGAGGAGATATGCCTCGCTTTATTCTGGACTCTTATGAAGAATGCCGTGGTCCTCCCAGATTGTTTACGTTGGATAAGTATGAAAATTTATGTGCTTACAGCTTGGAATAAAAGTTTGTGAAATTCTAATTTTCTGATGGTGCTATCTTTGTCCATCAGGTTTGATATTGCCGGTGCGGGGGCATGTTTGAAAAGGTACTCTGATCCGTCTTTCTTTAAGACAAACTCAGTGTCTTCAGATAAGATTGAAAAAGAGGTTCAGATTGAAAAGAAGTCTCGAAAAATTAAGGTAAGTCTGTCAAACATGAAGTTATTTATATACTGCCTGATATGTGTTGCTGGTTCCTTGCAAATCATTGATAAAAGGTTTACAAATCCTTAGAACTTCGTGGGAAGTATCCCTGGAGGCAAACTAATAGCCATCATGTCGATTATAATTTCACCATTGGCATCATACAGTCATGAAACAAATTGAAGTTTATGTGAACAAAAAATTGTTTACATTCCATTGTTCTGACTTCTGAGAGTTAGCCCCTTATTGTAAGTTACACCACCATTGATATTTGTATCTGGCTATTAACCTTTGGACCTATATTCAGAGTTTTTGCATGTGTCACAGTGGATTTCTGTGTTATATCAATGTTCATTCACTTATGTTCTATTTTTATTCAAGCTATTTCATATTCAAGGACATTATTGCTGTTTATAAATTTTGTGCCCCAAATAGTTGCAATTAGAGGTTCACATGCAACCTTGGTCAAGGCTTGAGCATATCTTTGTCAAAAGCGACACTGATAATATCAGGTTTATTGTCGGGGACTGTTGTCTACTAGTTCAATTAAAATCAGCAATGGTTAGGAATTTGAATGTGCAATTGATAAATTATACTATGCAAATATTAATGCCTTTAATTATGACTAAGTCAGAGTTGACTAATGATCTTTTTAGGCAAAAAATAACTAACTGGATGTAGTTTTTAAAAGACATGTCCTAATATGATAATCTTTCATCCTAATTACACGTTCCTTTTTGTGTTGACTCTATTTGGATTTCTTTGGCCCATGTTATGAATATAAAGTTATGCTTAAAAATGCTCCCCCTCAATTTGATATTTATTTTGACCACATTCTTGCTTCCTGAGCAGAAGAAGGGCCCTCGTTTGAGGAATGGTGCAACTCTTGAATCTTTATTGTCACCCCGTAAAAATGCAAAGTAATTTTCTCTTTCCTCAACATTATTCTTCTATGGATGTAGTTTATAATATGTCAATTTTCATATATAACCGGATTGTTATTTGCTTGCAGTTCACAGCTAGTAAATTCTGCAGAAGTTTCTGAAACAATTCCCATAAGGCGTGTGAAATTAAAACATAGAAACTTAAATGATCCAACCTCAGGTAGTGGAAAAAGCTATATGGAAAATTTTATTGAAGTTCATTTGCCTGAGGAGAAAGGTTTTAAAAATTCTAAGAGTCACAACCATGTGATGAAGAAATCATTTGATTCCAGTGAATCAGTTCCTGAAGAAAATGAGGTTTTCATTGATAATTCAGTTAAAAGTCCATCATTCAAAGGGAAAACCCCAACTCAGTTACCTTTTGAACAAAAGGTGATAGTTGTACCAGCCAACAAGCTTGACAATCATGATGAAGATTTATTTGAATCACTATCTGAACCAGTTTGTGAAGTACAAAGTGAAAAGAAAGCCTTCGCTGAGATAGAAAACAAACTATTTAGGAGTGCTAATGGTTCTCATCCTAGTGAGTTGGAAAAGAGCCTGCCACCAGTTCAGGTACTGGATCAGAATCAGCTGTCAATTGATGCTGAGTTCGGAGAAAATGGTCATCCTGATGGTTATATGTCTGATGATGTTACCAGTGAGATGGAAAAGTACATGGATGCCCTGAATACAATGGAGTCAGAATTAGAGACAGATTCTGAAAGCAAGGCAAGAAGAATGGCTGGCCAGTTAAATCTGGAGCAGCAACTGGTCAATTGTAATGAAGAAGTATTGGAGTTACAATGTCACTCTCTGGGGCGTGATTCAACTCAGAACTCTACAGTCTCTTTGGCTGATTTTGTCAATAGAAGTGCACCAAGTACTTCTGATTTAGATACTGTTGATAATATGTCTGATTCACAGCCACCTCAAGACATGGTTGATTCTGATATGCCTACTAGTTCAGTGGTATACCCGGATGAAATCCTGGAAGCTTCTGCTGAAGCTATCTATAGAAATGTGGAAGATGTGGAACATGAAACTTCAGAAAATATAGTCTCTGATGAAATTTATGATGCGGTGGGATCTAATATTACAAATGTAAGGCTGGAAACCACAGAAGCATCTGCTAGTTCGTGCATTATCACAGAAACAATCAGTAGAAATGTGGAAGATATGGAACAAGGAACTCCAGAAAATATAGTCTCTGATGAAGTTTATGATTTCCTAGGGTCTGATATGATGAATGTAAGGTCTGAAATCGCAGAGGCATCTGCTAGTTCGTGCGTTACAGATCTGACCACTACTCACCAATTGGCACCTCTAGAAAGCACCAATGAAGAAGCACAATCTGTGATTTTAGACCAAATCAAGCTGCCTTCTGGTTATGCGAAAGACACCTTTGAAGTTCCTGAGCATTTGCATGATAATTTATCAAGCACCACAGAGAACATTGAACTTCCTTCCCAATTAACCACTGAGATAGGGCCTCCTGAACTCCCTGAAAAATCTGAGATCCTTTTGGATGCCCCACTGGGTGAGAATGATATCACAAACTCAATCCTTGAGGGAACAGAGAGTCCAAAAATTATTGATCATACAACTTCTGCCAAAGAGCAAACTTCGGAAGTGACAGCAGCCATCTTTGACAAATCTGACCATCTTTCTCAAACACATGGAAATGTTCTTGATGAAGACAGTTTATCTTGGCTTGGCAAGCCTCTGAGTCCATCTACTTTTCCAACAGAAGAGCCGGAAAAGATACCAGAGATAGATGAAGCTGATACTCAATTTGATGCATCAACAACCGTAGCTGCTTTTAACCAAGATCACAGTTCCACAGGTGTGCAACCTGAGTATTTGCTTGCAGGAATGGAGAGTGTTGGACCAGTTGAGGATTTGGCATGTTCATTATCAATATTAGTCCCAAAAGATGCAGATGACAATGCTGAAGGTAATAGTCAGCCAGCTAATGTGCTTCCTGCTGAATTGGATAGCCTATCTGATCCTGCTGAACATCAATCCTCCAACATTATCAACTCTGAGGTGCTAAAATCTCTGTTTCCAAATGAGGGGACCCCGCAAAATTTTTCTTCTGATTGTGAGAAGAACAATGTGTCTGCAGATTCTGAGGATATGAAACCATTATTTGGTTGTGATGGGCTTATTGTCGAAGCTGATAGTGATACACATGACCCTCTCACATTTTCTTCTGAGGAAACTGACTTCCGTGCAGAGTCCCAAGAAGATTATGTTGCTGAAGAAGCTGTTCCAAATCAATCTAAAGTGAGCATCAATGAGTTATCTGATCCAAAGGATTTAACTGCACTGGATTCTGAAACCACTAGAAATGTTCTTCCTTGTTTTGAGGTAGAAGATCAGCAGTTACCAGCGCCAACTATTTCCACCTCTGAATTTTTTGTTGAAGATTCATTTACTGCTATTGGGGAGCCATTAGATGGTGTTTGCCATTCACTTCTGTCTGGAGATGCCCAAACAGATTTGAATTCCTTTAATGATGATGAGATACATTCACCGAGAAATGTAGATTTGTCATCAATGTTGGGTTCTGATGAATTTATGAAGGAAGACTTGTCGACTGTTAATTTTCTTTCAGGGCCTGCAATTTCAGTTGAAGCATCAAAGGTAGAAGATGCCAGTGAGGCAAATGTTATGTATTCACAAGAAGGTGGTGAGCATCATCAGCAGTGTGATACACTACTTGAAAGTGGGGCAGTAGTTGAACAAAGCGATGGAGATCCGAAGCAAGAATTGGATTCTTCTGCCACTGTAAGTAGGGACAATGATTGTGAGTCAGCTTTACCTATTTCAAACATAGAGGATTCTACTCCTGTGTGCAGCTCTGAAGTTCCTCCTACCTGCTTGGGTTTTGATGCTTCAGCTGCAGCACCACTGTTTCCTCATAGCATTGGCCTGGTTCCTTCTGAAACTACACCCAAGTTTGCAGGCACTTATCTGGGAGAACCAGTCTCTATCTTTCCATCGGAAGGTATTGCAAACACACCACCACTTCCTCCTCTTCCCCCACTGCAGTGGAGAATGGGAAAGCCTCAATATTTCTCAAAGTCAGATGGAAAGACAGAGCAAACTTTCATGAGACAAAATCCATTTTCAGACCTAGCTACTGAAGATAAGAAGCATCCAAACTGTTCTGAAAATGCTAATATTGAAATGTTTCAGCTGGACAATTTGTTTGCTACTTTTCCACCAATAGGAAGTGACAATATACAACATGGCTCTATGGCTTCAGTAGGGAAAGGAGTACATCCTTTGAGATTGGTGGATCTTCCACCAATTGCTGATGATGCTAGACATCCAGAATCTAGTTATGATGTGGTGGGGGAAGGAATGCCAAAACCATCTGAATCTTTTTCAGTGTTGCCTGCTGTAGAGGAGGAAGGGCTATTTCAGCATCTCCCCTCATTACAGGCTGAAAGATCACAAGTGTCAGAGTTGTCAGGTCGACAGCCAACACTAGATGATGAGAGATCCAGGCTTGATCAGTTGCTACCAAGAGTAGACACAGACAGCGGGCACCAAAGTACCATTACGAATGAGAGAAATGTTATACAGTCACCTGACACATTCTTGGAAATGCCAACTATTGATGATGATGTGCGCCATTTCAGCTATGGAGTTTATGGAAGTGAAAACATGCAGCTCATGCAGTTGTCAATGCCCCAACAATTTGGAGAACCCAAGCTGTCTCAACATGATTTTCTATATTTACATGGAAACTCCTATGTTCAATATGGTGTTACTTTCCCAGCAATAGAAGATGAAAAACCAAATGGGAAGCTTTCATCCATTCGTGCCCGCCCCAGAGATCCTTTGATAGAGGCTGTGGCTTCCCATGATAAGAGCACGGTAATGTCTGTTTTCTGGAATCTCTTTTGTTTATAGAGAAGAATATTCTTCCTGCTACAAAACCGAACTGATTTTTTTTGTGTGATGGCGATTGTTCTGCAGTTGAGAAAGGTATCAGAAATGGTCCAACCATCCACCAAGCCCAAGGAGGATGATAGGAATTCATTATTGGACCAGATAAAGAATAAGGTGTGTGTTCTGAATTGTTGTATCTTTGCTTCTCTGTTTGATCAGCCATATTTTATTTGTTTTTACTCAGATTTACATTGTAATTGCAGTCTTTTAACCTAAAACCCACCGTGGTTACAAAGCCTAGCATGAAGGGTCCTGCAACAAACATTAAGGTTGCTGCTATCTTGGAGAAAGCAAATGCAATTCGGCAGGTCAGTTCAACTTACACTGCAAAAAAAAACATGTTTTTTTTTTTTATAATTTTCACTTTATATTTCGTTTTCATGTCATTTGTCCATCTTAGCAAGATATCTCTTTAAATAGGCATTTGTGGGGAGTGATGACGACGATGATGATGGAGATAGTTGGAGTGATTCTTAGGAAGTGTTATATCAAGCTTTTGAATCCAACTTATATCGGTTTAGTGAAAACACAAAATGGGTGAGTAGACAGAGTCACAGAGGGCTAGACAAAGCTAGAATAGCGCAATATCGCAGTGTTAGCCAATCAATACCTGTGTGAACTGTGAAGTACTCCCGTTGTACAAGCAATCATGTATAGTGGTGCTATTTGTACCCTTCACTATATTCTCAACAAAAATGCATTAGAAAATTATCTTGTATCATCCTAGTGATTTCCGGAAAGCTTTTGGAGACGATATCGTTGTGCTCAGTGTAAAATTGTTGTATCGAGAAAAATTTTGAGATGTAGCGATTGGAAAATCAGGAGGTTATGTTGGTGGGCAGAGTATGTATTTTTCTTTATGTTATTCAATATGAAAGTTATGTACAGACAAACTTCAATATCTATTGAGCAAATGAGTAGACAAGTCATTTGTGATGGTTTATTTGCAGATTCCAGCATACTACAATCTGATAATTTCTCATTTTCATTCTGTATTTCAAAGTTTCGGTATCCATTAAATTGTGCATGTCCTGCTCCTCATACTTCGTATCTCACTAGTTATCATAAGTATGTTCACAGGAAACTACATTACTTAATATATAAATCAGACCGTAACTGGTGCAACATCATATCCGGCTATTTTTTTTGACACCTTGTGAAGCGCTTTGTCGCAAATATATATATATATATATATATATATAAAATTAATTTGAATTAGCAAGCATAGAATTTCTCTTGCCAAAAAGGCCCCTCCCCTGTCCAGCTCAAAATTTCGGCTAATAAGTTTCACGGAAATTAAAGTGAAAACTAAGCATCTGTGCTTGCTTCCACACTCCTGTTTCTAACTGAACTCATTCGCATGGCCGCCATTTTAACCCAGCATGCACCCACTCCCCAGATCCTCCTCCTCACCCAAGCCTCAGAGCTCACTAACCTTCTCCTTCAAGGATGTCATTCCATCAAACACCTCAAGCTCATCCACGCCCGTCTCATCCGCATCGCCCTCTCCGACGACCCTTATCTCCTCAACTCCCTCCTCCGCTCCGCCCTCGCCTCTGGCCACCTGGCCCACGCCCGTCTCATCTTCTCCTCCATCCCCCACCCCAATGTCGTCCTCTTCAACACTATGATCCGCGGCCTCGTCTCCGCGGACCTCATGCCTGACACTATCCGCTTATACTCCGACATGCGGCTCACTGGCCTCCTGCCCAACAAGTTCACTTTCCCTTTCGTTCTCAAAGCGTGCGCGAGGCTTCTTGATCTGGACATGGGTAGGAGGATTCATACTCATGTTTTGAAATCCGGGTTGGAATTGGATGTGTTCGTGAACACCAGTTTGGTTTGCTTGTACGCGAAATGTGGGCGATTGGCGGATGGACGGTTCTTGTTTGATGAAATGCCTGTGAGAAATGTTGTCTCTTGGACTGCGATTATTACTGGGTATATGGATAATGGGCGGTTGGAGGAAGCATTGGAGTTGTTTAGGAAGTCATTGGCAATGGATTTGCGGCCAGATAGTTTCACTTTGGTGAGGGTCTTGACCGCATGTTCACAGTTGGGGGATTTGAGGACAGGGCAGTGGATTCATCAGTATATTGAGGAGAAGGGCATGCACAAGAATGTGTTTGTTGATACTTCACTAATTGATATGTATACAAAGTGTGGAAGCATGGATAGTGCTCAGAGAATCTTCGATTCCATGGCTGAGAAGGATGTGGTTTCTTGGAGTGCCATGATCGGAGGCTATTCATCAAACGGGCTTCCGCAAGAGGCCTTAAAACTCTTCTTTCAGATGCAAAGTGCACATGTACGACCTGATTGTTATACCATGGTCGGTGTTCTTTCAGCTTG
This sequence comes from Dioscorea cayenensis subsp. rotundata, assembly GCF_009730915.1. Classification (NCBI taxonomy): domain Eukaryota; kingdom Viridiplantae; phylum Streptophyta; class Magnoliopsida; order Dioscoreales; family Dioscoreaceae; genus Dioscorea; species Dioscorea cayenensis. Next base: position 24,868,270 of record NC_052489.1, on the reverse strand, counting down.
CGCGAGGTTAGGAGCTCTAGAATTGGGTCAGCAGGCCAGTCATCTGATGGATATGAACGAGTTTCTTTCAAATCCAGTTCTTGGAACTGCACTGATAGATATGTATGCTAAATGTGGAAGTGTGACTAAGGCATGGGCTATCTTTGAAGGAATGATGGAAAGGGACCTAATAGTTTGGAATGCTATGATTTCAGGACTTGCAATGACTGGCCATGGAAAAGTCTCATTTGGATTGTTTTCTAAGATGGTGAAGTTAGGATTCCGCCCCGATGGAAACACATTTATCGGTATTCTTTGTAGCTGTACTCACACTGGTCTTGTGGAAGATGGAAGACTATATTTTTATTCCATGACTCAAGTTTATGGCTTGACTCCCAGAATCGAGCATTATGGCTGTTTGATCGATCTTCTTGGGCGTGCTGGCTTGTTAGTGGAAGCTCGTCAGTTGATCAAAGACATGCCTATGGAGGCTAATGCTGTTGTTTGGGGAGCTTTGCTGGGTGGTTGCAAGATACACCGTGACGCTCAATTGGCTGAAGAGGTTCTCAAACAACTTATTAAGTTAGAGCCTCATAATTCAGGGAACTATGTTCTGCTATCAAATATATATTCTGCCAGTGGTAGATGGGATGATGCAGCAAGGCTGAGGAGTCACATGGTTGTGAAAGGGATCCAAAAGGTACCTGGGTGTACCTGGGTTGAACTGAATGGTGTCGTCCATGAGTTCAGAGTGGGTGACAAGTCCCATCCATTGAGTGAGAAGATTTACTCTAAGCTTGATGAATTGGGGAAGCAATTGAAGGCATTAGGCTACATGCCAACAACGGAGGTTGTATTGTTTGATATAGAGGAGGAGGAGAAAGAGTATTCGCTTGGCTATCACAGTGAGAAATTGGCCATTGCATTTGGTCTAATAAGCTTGGGACCAGAGGACACTATCCGGGTGGTGAAGAACCTTCGGGTTTGTAACGACTGCCATGCGGCCATAAAACTCATTTCCAAGCTCACTGGCCGGGAGATCATTGTTAGGGATAATAACAGATTTCACTGCTTTAAAGAGGGTTTCTGTTCATGTAACGATTACTGGTGAAGCAATTGATCAGCATGTGAGTTGCTAGATTTCTCATTTATGGGTGCCTAGCTATAAACTTCAAATTCTCTTGTACGAGCTAACAATTTTAGATGAAGCAACCACACCTCTGCTCCATGTTTGTAGGAATTACTGATGATGTTTTCTGCAGCAGTTCTTGGCTGCCCATTTCCGCAAATAACTGATCTAGTTTGTTCAATATTTGTCACAGATGTTTTTTTCTCAAGAACACTGTCAAAATTCTCAGAATACATTGGAGAATCAAAGGTGTTGTCAGGTTTCATCTCCTGCCATTTCTGCTATTGCCATGTGAAGCAAACAAATCACCGAACTTGACAAGAAATGCTGCGATATTAATCATGCTGGAATATTTCCTCTTGCTCATCTCTCCAAAATCATTGTCAGGTACATTTCTTGTGTATATGATAATTATTTTAGTCTTGGTGGTTTTTTATGTTCAACCTGCATATTGATTAGGTGTTTACTTCCTCTGCTTGAGATAAAAATTTTATATTCGTCAATGACAGATATGTTAGTCATGATCATTTTCGGACTAGAAACCTCACACCCTGACTGATTGGCTTGCAGTTCCTTTAGCATACAGGTGTTTATACCATTTATATCATTTATAGCTCACTGTCTTCTCAAACATATAGAAGCTCGAGGATTATGTTTTTATAGATATATCTGGGTACAATCTTGCTTTCTAGAAGAGGACTCTTCTCTTTATAAAATTAATCATTTGTTCTATCATTTCCTTTGCTGATATTGCATACAATTTCTTCTCAATTTTTTCCTCTCTTGTGATGCTTGAGATTCTTTACTTTCTATGACTAACCCCCTCATCCCACTTGGATTTTTATTTTATCAATTTCAAAAATCTACAGAAATTTGAGAACAAGTCAAACCAGCAGACCTTAATCTTTTTTTTTTTCTGAGAGTTTTTGAATGTTTAAGACCCCATCATCGAAACTCAAGCATACATTATGCTCCAAATTTTTATGTCTGTGCGCAGTTTATGTTATATAATTTTGAAGCAATTATAGTCTTAAATACTGAAAATTGGTATAACATGTTTGACCAACTGAATTAGTATATATGATTGCTTGAGCAGACTACGTTCGTCTGGTGCAACTGAAAAAACTTGTCCCTAGTTAGGTTGAAACACATTCAAATGGAGTCTGGAAACTGAAAGACCTCAAGATTTTACGCCGTGGAGGATCTATGGACATGAGCTAGTGCCAGTTATTCTGCCAAAACCTTCTTTCTTGTCAGGTGAGCAGATTCCATCCAAGTTTAAAAAACTTTAGATATCTTTATATTGAAATTTGAAATCCAAATTCACACAATTTTTTTTATACGTGTTAGTTTTAAATAGACATGTTGCAAACAAACTGGTGATACCTTCTCCAAAAATATGTTGATCAAACTTAAGCAGATTAGGTACTCTTTTCTTGATAAGATTTCCTAGCTACTTTCTCCAAAAATATGTTGCCAATGATATTGCTGTTATTTATTCAATATTAAAAAATAAATAAAATTGAGGTGTGGACAGTGTTGTAATTTATTTTAATACAAGGAATGCATAAATGATTTTTTTTTTTTTTTAAATCTCATTTACCTGAATCTTTGCATGTAATGATAGTATTGTGATCAAAGCCCTAGTTCACCCCCTTTGTCAAAGCAACCCTAAGATGGTGCAGTTCATGCAACACAATATTTTGATCTAACTTCATAAATACTTGGGTGTTATCATAACTTGATTCTAAATTTTCAAACATACAAATAAATAAATCATGCCTGGTTATGAACAAATGCCATCATACCAAAGTACATAAAAGGTGTAGGGACTGTCACTCATACGGTGAATTATACATAGGAGGTCTATTAATGAAAAAAAGGTCTACTAAAAATATGTAACTATTACTTTGTAAGAAAAAATATACATATAATTTTGGAGAATTATATATTATCCACTTGTTTATGAAAAAAATAGTGAAAGGTAAAGTAAAATCTTTTGGAAAGGTACGCATGAAATGAAAAAACTATGAGTGTCAGGCTGATGAGAAAGGTACGCATGGTCTCTGTTTTTGACGCGTTGTGGCACGGTTCTAATCAAATGACAAAGTTTCTTTGTTGTGAGTGATTGAGCTTGTGATGAGGAAAAGTTTCAAAAGAAAAGGTTGATTTTGTTGGGCATGGCTAATAGACCACCTTCCACTAAATAATTTGTTTTACCATGAATAAGTAGAATTATTATATAATAAAATAAAATTATTAATAATTTAATACATATAAATTATCAGTGAGAGTAATAAAATGTTAAGTTGTTAACTAATTAAAGCTATTTTATCTTCACTTGTGTTTTCTTTTAAAATAAATTAAACCTTTAAAAACTCATACAGTGAAATGGAAGTTTAATTAAAGAAAAATCAATCTAAATAACAATATTATCAGAGAAGTTCTATTTTAGAGTTTTCATTAGGTTCATGGATATTAAAAAAAAAAATACTTATTGAGCAAAACAGGTTGATCTCTGTTAGTATAATTTTTTTATTTAAAAAAAAAACCAAAGAATTATTACTATGGATTATCCACACTCTGACATGTATCCTTGGATTCCATTACCTAATCATTTAAATACTAAATCAAGTCTGTAGAAAATCAAAGAAATAAAAATATGATTTAAATATGAAGAAAAGGCAATCCTAGGACTTTAGCAGCCTTCTGACAAGTCAAACACACAAGAAATGATTCTTCGTCAACAGTCAAACTTTCCGCCCTCTGATCTCTTTGAACCACTCCAAGTCCAATCTTCTTCTTGTTCATGGGAGACCATGTCTTCTTCTCCTTCCCATATATAACTTCTCTTGCTCCTTCTCCTTCTCTCTATGCACTCAAATAAAGTAAACAACCAGCATATATGGCTACATCTCACTTTTGGGGCATGCTTGCCTTTGAGGATGAACAAGAAGAGAAGGAATCAAGGACTTATTCCTTCTCTTCTTCATCTCCTCTCTCATCTCTTTCTCCTTACTTTGCTAATCTTGACCATGTCCTCATGGACTCTCCTCCCCCTCTTTTTGTGAGCTTCTTCAGTTGGTTCTCTCAATTTCTTGATTGTTAATTAATTAATTTTATCTGAAAAATAATTCTAAATCACTTGTTCATATGTACAGATCCAACAAGAAATCAAGGAGGATGACATGTACCAAAATATTCAAAGAGACTTGCAGTCTTTCCAACAGTACCCCATGGTATGTACAATATATCATATTCAAGTGATCAAGTGTCTATATATTTGCTGAATTTGAGTTCTTAATTACCTTATATAGGAACAAGCTTCCCAAGAAAACCAGTTATTGAAGAGCTATCAAGAACCAGAAGAATTGAATGATATTATAGAAGCATCTCATGCTGATCAACAGATGGGAGCCATTGATGGATATAAGTGGAGAAAGTATGGGCAGAAGGCAGTGAAGGGAAGTGAAAACCCAAGGAGTTATTACAAATGCACACATCCAAACTGTCCCACAAAGAAAAAGGTGGAGAGATCCTCAGCTGGGCATGTCACTGAGATTGTCTACAGTGGAGTTCACAACCACCCAAAGCCTTCTCAATCCACTAGAGGGTTTATGGATTCAATTGGCAACCCTGAAGCCTCTTCAGCTTCTTTTGCTGATGATGATTTTGATGAAAATGAGCCTGATGCCAAGAGATGGTGAGTGATATCAAAGTTGATACACTATATATAGTATATATATGTGTGTGTGTGTGTACGACTATGACTAGCAGAAATGCTAACAATTTTCTTTCTTCTTCTGTGCAGGAAGAATGAAGTTCAGAATGGAGAGGTATCAGGAAACAAGATGGTGAAGGAGCCTAGAGTGGTGGTTCAGACAACAAGCAGTGTTGATCTCCTTGACGACGGTTATCGGTGGAGAAAGTATGGGCAGAAGGCAGTGAAAGGGAATTCCAATCCAAGGCAAGCCTTGTTTCTTCCTGATTAAATGTGCATGATGTTTCCTGCTTGTATATATGTATTTGAGAATGTAAATTTTTATATGTACAGGAGTTACTACAAATGCACTAGTGATGGTTGTTCAGTGAGGAAGCATGTGGAGAGGGCCTCTGATGATATAAAGTCAGTGATTACTACCTATGAAGGCAAGCACAACCATGATGTTCCTCTTGCTCGTGGCTGTGGAGGCCATTCATTGAACAACAATAACAACAACAACAACAACAACAACAAGGACATGAGCAACATTAATAACAACATAAATAACATTTCTATGGCTTTTAAACCTTCAAACCAGAGCCAGCAAGGACCCTCTTGGTATGAGAGTTCAATGGCTTTTTACATGAACCAACAGCAACAACTAACAACACAAACTGGGAGTGGTTCCAATTCCAACGCAAAGGAAGAGCCAATTGAGGAGGATGCCTTAATTTCTTATGTTCCATTCATTGGTTAAATTTTGCGTCAACTACATCTGTATTAATTTAATTAATTAAATTTGTTCAGTTGTTTGAGTCTCATTTGAACTAGTATACAAAAATATATATATTTTTTTTTTTCATTTATAAGAAATGAATTGGATATATGGCTGAGAACAAGGATCACCGCATGTCATTTATGGACACTGGTCAACAACCATCCATTAATCTGGGAACATTTCAAGTTTGACCAATCATCTGCCTCTTCACCTTGAAACTTTTGACTCTCTCTTTCTCAGTTTTAATTAATTAACTTCTTCTTCTTCTTCTTTCTCTCTCTCCCTCAGACAATTCCCCTGAAACAGAGAAAGCAATGGAGCGACGAAGTGGGGTGAACATAACTCTTGATGGCAAGCATACAACAGTTCTCTACAATCAAACAGGAGTGAAAAGAGTCTTCTGGGTGTGTGAATCCAAGCATACATCCAACTGGATCACTTCCCAGGGTTACATTCTCGGCGATGATCCTATCAACTACTCCCTTCCTCTCCTCCTAACCGAGTCCTCCATCATCTTCATAGTCTCATGCGCCGTCCACCTTCTTCTCAAACGCTTCAATCAATCCAAAACAATCTCATGCATCATAGTAAAGTTCTAGTTTTGTTATCATATTAAAAATACAAAAAACTATAACATATATATATATATACTGATCATAAAATATTTGTATATAAAACTATATATGATAGGCAGGAATCCTCCTCAGCCCTTCATTCCTCGGACATAGCATGAAGACAAGGATGCTATTGTTTCCCCCCAAAGGCACTTTTGTACTGGACACCATGTCCTTGCTGTGCCTCAACTTGTTCCTCTTCAACATTAGCGTCAAGACCGACCTGAACATGCTGAGGAAGCCGAGCATGATGTCGATAGGCGTTGGCATTTGCGCATCTCTTCCTCCGCTTCTACTCTGTGGCCTACTCTATTTAGGCATCAAAGAGGCATTGCCTTCAGATACAAAACTTGATAGTCTTCTCCTTCTTATAGCTTGTCGATTTTCACTCACCTCCTTCCCTGTCATTGCCGACATTCTTGATGAGTTCGGCTTCCTCAACACCGAACTCGGCCGTGTCGCCACTACCACTTCTCTTGTTAGTGAAGCACTTGCATGGCTCCTCAACTCATTTATCTTCGCATCTCAACTAGTACCTGACCAGTTCCTTATCAAGACCATCATGTCAGTCGTCTCCTTCGGCATCTACTTGCTCATAGTCCTTTTTATTCTCCGGCCAACAATTCTCCGCATCATCAAGAAAACTCCCGTCGGTAATCTCATCGACGAGGGCTACTTTGTTGGAGTCATTCTCTTAGCACTAACATCAGCTATGCTCACTGAATTCAGCGGGTACCCGGCGCCATTCGGACCCATAATTCTAGGCTTGTGCTTGCCCGGAGGGATGCCGTTAGGGGTGTCACTATCCGAGAAGCTCGACGCCTTTGTTTCCGGCGTGTTCATGCCCATATACTTGGTGCTTGCCGGCTACCGGACCATCCTAACCAGAATAGACAATGTTCAGACATCCTTATATATTGGACTCATGATCTTTGTGGCTGTATTGGGGAAGTTCATTGGGACAGTGTTAGTAACTCTCTATTTCCGGTTTCCTCTCCGTGATGCCATCGTAATGGGACTCATGATGAACTTGAAAGGAATCATCGAAGTTAATTTCTTCAATGGCTGGGGTGATACCTTGGTAATAATCTACATTCCTCATATTTATATATCCTGCAATTCATTTGATTAATGAAGATAATTAAACAAATGCATGCATGTTGATCAGATGGCAAACGGCCAAGAATTCAGCGTCCTCATGGCTTCAACAACTGTGATAACAGCCATCTCAACGCCATTGATCAAGTACCTTTACAAGCCTTCAGTAAGATACGTGACCAGCAAACGCCGAACCATGGAACACGCCCGGCCCAACACCGAGCTCAAGATCCTCACCGCCGTCCACAACGAAGAAAACGTCCCTCCAATTATCGAGCTCCTGGAGGCTTACTATCCCACCAGCGATAGCCCACTAATCATCTACGTTCTTCACGTCATGGAGCTCGCCGGTCGCACCACCGCCGTGCTGGCACCTCACAAAAGAAGCAAGAAATCAAGCAACACTACGGTCTCTGATCGCATCGTCAACGCCTTCCGTTACTACGAGAATAAGAACGAAGGCTCTGCCTCAGTCTTACCATTCATCGCTTTAGCTCCAACCCACACCATGCACAACGACGTGTGCTCGCTCTCGCTGGAGAAGAAAATTCGTCTCATCATCCTCCCTTTCCACAAGCAATGCGAAGGACCTTTAACCACCATGAGCAACCAAGGATTCCAGGCCATGAACCAGAACGTGCTCACCTATGCACCTTGCTCTGTCGCTATCCTCATTGACCGCCGGCACTCTGGTGGCGCAACGTGCACTCTCACCAATGACTTGCTTAACCACGTGGCCGTGTTCTTTCTCGGCGGTGGTGATGACCGTGAGGCTTTGTCCATTGGCATGCGTATAGCCAGGAACTCCAACATCTCCCTCACCATCATACGTTTCATCTCTAGAGGTGATTTCAGAGAGCTGGAAGATGAAGAGTGGAAGCTTGATAACAAGATGATGGATGAACTTCGAACTCAGCAAAATGAGAATGTAACTTATAAAGAAGAGGTGGTGCAAGACAGTGAGGAGACGGTGGCGATCATAAGGTTGATAGGGAACAAGTTTGATCTTGTGATAGTGGGGAGGAGGATGGGATTGGAGTCATCGTTGACGAATGGGATGTCGGTTTGGAGTGAGTGTGAGGAGCTGGGAATACTGGGAGACTTGTTATCTTCGGAGGATTTTGGGCTGAAAGCGTCCATTCTAGTGGTGCAGCAGCAAGTGAGGGCGGAGGATCAGACCAGTGGTGGTGGTGGTGGTGGTGGTGTTGTTGGTGTGGTGGACGTGAATAATGCAAGCAAGGCAAAGCAGAGGACTATAACTAATATTTTGAGCTTGAATGTTGGGATGACGACCAAGCAGGAGGAGGGCAGGGATGTCTTGATCCATAGAGGAGTAACCTCACCTTGAAAATTTTGGGGACAAAAAAACAATGTGTTAAATTGTGTACAAGAAAAAGAAGTTGCATGGATTAGCATGGATAGATAGGGTACCATACATAAGGTGTTTTGTTCTCTGATTTTTGTTGGTCTGTTTTGTCATGAGAGCCGTGACAATTTTTTTAATTGTGGTCAAATTTTGTTTTGTAATTTAGTTGTACTTTTTATGTAAATTTTATAATATTTAGTAAACCACACTTTATTAAAGGTTAAAAGGGATTACAAGAGTAAAAATAAATAAATAAAAAAAAAAAATGTATGAAAGACGAGATCTACTAAAGATAAGAGAGATTGAAAATGAATAATTAGAGATATATTAAAATAATTTGTATGAAAGATCATTCATATGAGGTGGCATAATTTATCATAAGAGAGTAGGTGGTATTAAGGCTCTTAATTAAAATTCAGAGTTTATTATTAACACTCCAACGCTATTGGTGCGGAATTTCAGAAACTAGAAATTTTATTTGATGGTAAAGAGTGAGTGTGGTGGTATTAAGGCCCTTTACTTTTTGCCCTCGCTGCTGATGCCCTGAGCGCAATGTTCTTTCATGCACTACGATCTAAAGTGCTTGTGGGTGTACCTTTGAATCAATCGGTTAACTTTTGCCACTTTCAATACGCTGATGACCTCTTAATCTTCTCTGCTAGAGGTCAAGAAGATCTTCTTATCATTAAATTAATTCTTTATCTTTTTGAGGGTTCTTCTGGCTTATCCATAAATTACTCCAAAAGTTGCTTGTACTCTACAAACTACGGATTCCAACCACACCACTCTTCTGCCAGAATCCTAAACTGCTCCAGAAATTGTCTACCAATTACTTATTTAGGGATTCCTCTTTCTGGTCGAAGACCAAGGCGCATTGACTGGGCAAAACTCACTGGCATGGTCTGCTCCAGACTCACTTCTTGGAAAGCAAATTACTTATCTCTGGGTGGACGGCTAACCCTTGTGAACTCTGTTCTCTCCACCATTCCAGTTTACTGGATGTCTGTCTTTAAGCTCCCTATTTGGGTGATCAAAGATATTGATCAAATCCGAAGAGATTTCCTTTGGAAGGGCCCTGATCTTGGCCCTAAAGCAATCAGGCTAATCGTCTGGAATAGGATCAATAGACCACGCGACATGGGAGGCTGGGGAATTCTCAACCTTCAGGAATTTAATAAAGCTTTACTTGGGAAGTGGTGGTGGAAATTATCTTGCAACCCTAACTGTGGGTGGGCTAAAATCATTCAATCTAACTACTCCTTCAACGTTGCAAACGGCTTGTTATTCCACACTCCTCCTAGAAATAAATCTTTTTTTTGGGCCGGAGTGACCTTCACTTTATTACCCTTCCGCTCTTGCCTAAACAAAACTATCAGAAGTGGTTCTACCACATCCCTTTGGTTTGATCGTTGGCACGTTGGGCTTGTTCTTAAAGATATCTGGCCAACTCTCTTCTCGCAATGTACTTTTCCTGGGATAACCATTAGGCAATTTTCTCAACATCTATATAATCCTGAGATGTTATTTCCTTCAGTCTCACGCGACATGTTATCTCCTCTTCTGGAAATTATCCCTGATTGCTCCCCCAATCAGGACGACACTCCTACCTGGGCTCTAGAAAAAAATGGAAATTTCACGGTCAAATCTTTTTACAAATTTCTTATTGATGGTGGCCTGCGCAGCCCGCTTCACTCTCTCTTCTGGAAAATTTGTTGTCCTAGAAAAATTACCCTCTTTTGTTGGCTTGCTGGGGAAGACAAAATTCTTACTCTCACAAATCTTTCCAAGAAAGGGTGCAATACTCTAAATTCCTCAGATACCTGTGTCCTTTGTCATAATGCCTCTGAAAGCCTGAATCACCTCTTTCTCAACTGTGATTATTCCAAGCGTATTTGGGCATTTTATTCCCAGGCTTTAGATTTAAATTCTTCACCTCAATCAATTACTCTACTGTGGAACACTTGGCTACCAACTCTCACCTCTGAGCACCGTATCCTCTGGGACCTTATCTCCCGTGCAATCTTGTGGAACATTTGGATTGAACGAAATACGCGTATTTTTCACTTGAATGCGTTACCGCCTTACAACATTATGTTTAAAAGTGCTAATATGCTTCTCTCTTGGTTCTCAACAGCTGCTGATAGCCACCACCAATCTCTCAATGAAGCTTCTCAGAAGATCAAGCGCTCACTCAACTTCCTCAGCGCTAGAGGCCCAAATCCTGTTGGAGACTCCGACCCTAATGCTGCTCAGGAGTAGTTGCTCCTGATGTCTTTCTAGGAAGGCCTGAGATGCCAGACGGTGTCTTCCGCCTACTTAGATTTTTCTCCTCGTCTCTTTACTTCCTTTTGCTGTATTCTGTTTTCTCCTCACCCCTGGTGAGAGGAGTTTCCTACTTTGTACTGTCTTTTCCTATTAAATAAATCTGTGGTTTATCCACATTTATTTCAGTGTGAGTGCTCCAACTTAAATTTTTTTGTGATGAGAATTCAACTGATTTAAAGAAAAAATATATATGATTAATTTTGATCCTTAATATTGAAGATGAAAAAGGTCAATTTAATTTTATATAAATTCATATAGTTTTTTTACATTTAATTTTGTGAGAAATTACTCCTTGATTTTTTCCCCATATTAATTTTATGTTGATCACCGTTCTAGATGGGAGTGAACCAAAGGACAAACTCATAATTTAATAGTTCATGGCCCAATATTTGGTTAATATTGGTTATATAACAAATTATTGTTAATTTAAAATTTATAAATATTTGAAAATTTTAAAATTAGAAAAAAAAAAATTATAAAAAGATGTTCAATTTAGACTATTTATTTGTGGACAAGGGACCAGTCACCTGCACGCTATTTTTTTATTATTATTATTACTATATTTCAATCATATAATGAAAAAGCTAAATTTTTAATTTGTGTATAAAAATTAGGTGTATTATCGTTCACCAACTGCAACTAACTATGACCCTTTTTCTCCTTCCTAATTAGGATTTGATGAATTGATTTTAAAAATTTTTTTTTACTTGAGACATCAAATTTGAATTAATTAATATTTTATAATTTTTATACAATAATTTTGATTGTATTTATTTACCTAATTAAAATGTATAACAACTATAAATAAATAAATAAAGCTTGTGAGACACCGGGAATGTTGGGTTGGAGGTGGGTTTGAGATCAATTATTTAAATTTGGGATAATCATGAGCTATTTGAGACAATTCTCTCAAAAGGATGTCATATTAGTTGGGCACATCTTTAATTAATTAGATTTATTGAAGATTAATTCATTCTCCTAAAATTTATTGGAGGGCATGCATATGTGATATATAAATCACAAACAAATTGTACTAATTTATTTTGTTTTTTTATTTACTAAATATAAACCAAACATATTATAATGATAGAATATAATCATGCATTAATAAGACGAAAACCCAAATATATATATTTAAATTCATATTTTTTTTAAAAAAAAAAGGTGTAAAGCTCCATTATGTTGAAGTAATTATTAAAAAATAACTGAAGTAATAGATAAACCAAATTTCTCAAGTTCATTTATGTACATATATAAAATATATATTGTTTCAATTCCAATTTGCTCTTTGCTTATTTTATTTTCTCCATTCAAAGTAGTAAGTAGTTGCATGTGGGCAAGTAATAGATATTATAAACAACTCCTTTTGGTGGTTTTGCCAGTTAGCATCCATGATCTCAAGAGAAGGTTGAGAAGATCACACTTATTATAATGTGATAATATATATATATATATATATATATATATATGACTGGTAATCTAATGGCACAAAAATTATCGGATAGTAATCCAATGACTATGATCATTATAGATAGAATCAAAACGTGTTCTACAATGTCTTATAGTAATTATGAACATAAAAATATGTACAACATTTATATAATAAATAATTATTAGATAATAATCTAACGGTTGTAATTTAATTTTTTTCTATGAACATTATCATATCCCATATATATATATATATATATGAAAAATTATATAATATCATAGGGACCAACCTAGTGTATTATTAATCTCTCTATCCTGATCCCTTGTTCATCAATCATGGCCTCACCTCACGAGGTGGCACCCTTGGATTATGAAAAGCATGTCTCCTATTAACCCTAAAATTAGGTGTACGGGGTCCCAAGATTAGATTAAATATTCAGTTAATGGAAGGGCTTTTCTGAAAATAGCGCTCATTTATTAATTAGCTTATAATTATTTAATTGGGTCCTTTCAAAGTACTGTGAATCTGTGATTCCGTATCAAAGTAAATCGGACCATCTATTTCACCAAGACACTCACTCTCTTGGTTGTGACTCATCCATGTGTAATTGGGCATCAAGTGAAAGCTTTTTGCTTTATATTACCGAGTAAAACTACCACCATTTTATAGTAATTTTACTAAAATAAGGCATTCATATTAAAATATATTTAAATTGGAAAAACCTACATACCATAAAAGCTTTTTTTTTAAAAAAATTTGTTTATAAAATTCTAAATTTAGTGCCTCAAAATACTCTCTTCGGTCATATTGACCATGTTAATTTAAAATATTTATAGAATAACTAATAATTACTTTCAAATTTATCTTTTATTTTTAATGTATTTCTACTCTTTTCAATTTTTTTAGAGGACATAAAATACCATTTTGAGAAAAGAATTATAAAATATAATTAAAATAGTTAACAAAAATTAATGAAATTTTTATAGTTTTTAAGTAAAAAAATTTGGAAAGCAAATATATATTTTTGATAAATTTAAGATTATTAATTAATTTTAATTTACTTTTTTTAATGTGTGTGAATTAATTGAAGGGTACATATAAATAGGACGGGCAAGAGTAGTATAAAAATGTTAAATAAGTCTCCAAAAAAAATGCAACAAATAAATCATTTTATATAACTAGGTTGAAATATTCCCATTATATATATATATATATATATATATATATATATATATATATATATATTGGCACTAATCCTAACATTTATAAAAGTTTAATCAATGTAGAAAATAAAATTAATATTCCCGTTATATTGGCACTAATCCTAACATTTATAAGGAAGATATTGATTCAAGTTTAACTTGTCTTGTATATGATGGTGATATCGATTGATTCAAGACACTTTCTTATCATGTGAGTAATAATTTTTGTGCTAAGTTAAAATATATAATTTGTATTAGTAGCTAATAAAATTTAATATTTCAATAAATACAGGAGATAAAATGAGAAAGATAAAAATTAATCTTTATTCTTTAGAATTTTTGTGTTAATTATGCTACTTCCTTAAAATTTTACTTTATTTTCAAGAAAAAAAAAATACAACTACCAATCAAAAAATAAAAATATAAAAATATAAATAAAAAATGCATCTTATTGTTAAACCTTGTCTCAAGAGACCATTTTTCTCTTGAGCATTGCACACTCCTTCACAAGTTAAGGTATGTCCCATTTGCAATTAATATATACATCCTTGTTTCTCCCCATGCTCCCTAAGCTTTTAAAGTGCAAAGCATCTTAGCTGTCCTTCTATCATTTACAAACTCTAATCATATATATATATATATATATATTATATACAGAGGCAACAAAACCTCCTTGAATAGCAATATTATTAATGACAAATTCTGATAACTAGATCCAAGAGCTTGAGTCAAATATTCTTAAACAAAACCAAGCCAGCTGTAACTAAAAGTTCATAATTTAGCATTCTATCTAATAAGTTCATGTAGAAGAAGGCACACTAACAAAGTTTGATCTTTCTCTCTTGATTATTGAGCTTCAATCTTTTTATTCACTGCAATGACTTCTTAATTTATTCCTGTTTAATCTTAGTTGTAGACATTGAGAAATGGGATCGAGTTATTTTAACTCCAAAAAAGATCTAACTCCAAAATAACAATGAAAATATGATCACATGAACTTGATCCGAGATAATTGGTCTAGACTCACACATGCAGGCATTAACCATATCGATCTCATATATCTGTATATATATATATATATATAAGCATACTTTCTTCGGTTCATTCTTTTGGTATTATAGTTATTTATTTATTTATATTTTAAACTCTTAATCTCTATCACAATGGTCAAATAATAAAGTATTTGATTTCTACACAAAAAAATTAAAAATTAGATTTTTTTTTTAATACATAACACATAGTTAAAATAAAATAATAAAAAATATTTATGATGATTTGTCTATATTGCATTAAAACAAAAAATGCTTTTGTTCAAAATTAAGACTTTAAAAAAGAAAACTTTAAATCTTTATAGATTGATTGATTGAGTGACTGACTGTTTATGGTCTAAAGTAATTGCTTAAGTTGCAAGTCCTTGTTCATGCGCACCAACATTACTCAATTAAAAAGAATACAAAGCATATGATTAAAGCTTTAACAAAGCCTCTCTTTTATTACTTTTTACACAACTTGGCTTGCCATTGGCTACAGGTGCAACTGCTTATGATTACAAGCTTGTAACTCATCTTCCTTTTTCTTCTTCATTTTCCACTTTCCGCTCGTCGGTTGGTGCCTCACTTCCCAATGAAACCATCTTCGTAAGTCGCGAAAGTGACACAACTTCCACTCACTTCCATGTAAGTGGGAGGAAAAAAAAAACTAGAAACAAAGTATTTCCCCAATAATATCCACAAACAAGAAAAATTAAAATTAAGAAAAGGGCCAACTACAAACCATCACATACATAAAGATTTGCAAAAAATATAAGGCCTCAAAAATAAAAATAAAAATAAAAATAAAAATAAAAATAGATCTCATAGATCTTCATAGATGCTTTCAAGATGTGGTCGCCACATACCATTTCCACCGGAATGTTTATTTTTCCTTTGTCGAAACTCCTTCTGATCAGTAACTTTAGTCACCGGTGATTCTTTATGTTTAATATTCTTTTTCTTCAATTTTTTCTTCTCTGGCACAGAAGATGAAGGAATTAGAAAATAAATATGACCACGCTTGAGCTCAGACTCGGGAGAGACGATCATGATCCGATGCACAACATGCTCACCATGAGAACTAGGCTTGCTAAGAACATGGTTAGGATGAGCATCAAGGATCTCACTAGCCCAAACTTGGCGACTATACTCATCAACATGACCATTCAAATGGACAATCCTAATGACATCTAGTGCACCACAAGGGAGAATGCAAGCCAGGCAACATCTAAGGCTATTGCCCATACTTAAGTTTGTTTTGGAAACTAAGGGTATTGCCTTGAGTGAAGGAGGACTAATGGAAAGGTGGTTATATAGAAAGGGGGACTCAAAATGGGGAATAGTTAAAGAGGAGAGCCATATGTTGCATGATGATGATGATGTGTATATAATTAAACTTTTTTTATTGGGTGAGGCACCAGCTAGTTGTTTATGTTATATATTAAAAGGTGAGCTCTTCTTTGGTTTTGAGACCAACTTTGGATGTTATTTTAGTGTGGTGATGAAGAGTACAAAAGAACTAGTAGAGATCATTGAGTTTGAAGGTGTCCACCTATAATAGGTAGGCAATTTAAGGGCTGTTTTCTAGGGGTCACTTGAAATGATCACCATGTGGTTCAAAAATTATTTTTAGGGTTAGTGAAATAATCTAGTGTTTTTTTTAAATCCTTTGAAATTTTTTTCCTATTTTTCACAATGTGTGTTTAGTTAATAATATTGACTAAAATGCTTTTCTTTCCAATTTTGAAGTTAAAGTTTAATATGTGCACTAATTAGTAAAGACCTTTAACACCTCTTGGCGTTCTTCGTCTTCTAACTATGGAGTTTTTTTTTTCGCTTTAGTTTGATCATCTATGACTTACTGGGAAGTACATCATTGTTGGTGATGATTTCTTAGTTCATTTGGATGAGGACAGACCTTTTTTCTCTTCTTCAGTTTTCTGTTTTGTTTTATGTTATCTGTACTTGTTTTTGTTATTTGAATAAAATTGTGGTTTATCCACTTATTAAAAAAAAATGTGTGCAAAATATGACTATTGATAATAACTACTTCATTTTTACAGTAAGATTTATTTTAAAAATAAATGTTTTATTAAACATCATGAAATACGGAGTTAAATGAAAGCACTGTTTAAAAAAAACATTTGAGAGGAATGCAAAACTTATGTTAAAAAATTAAGTATTACTTGATCTTCTCTTTAGGATGGTGATCAAAATGTTTTAAAAGAGTGAAAAATGAGTTTTAATGTTTACAAATAAATATGAATAATAAACAAAATCTTATTGTATGTCAGTTGCTAGTTGTATAACAAACATGTTGGGAATAATTTGATAAATGTTTTATGAAAGTCATTCAAAATGAATTGGCAAAATAAATAATTTAAACAAAAAATTTCACCAAATTTAAATAATTTCACATCGCCATGTACGAACACAACATAGAGATAATTACCAAAGTTATAACTTCAATAACTACAATAACTTCATAAAAGATTCCATTAAGAAAGTAAGATGGTACTAAGCCATAAATTTAATATCCATCTATTTAAAACTATAAACTATATTCTTTTGAATGAAATTAATAAAAAAAATAACGATGAGCATTAATTGGTCATAAGAAAACAATATATCATTGCCTAACTTAATTTTCATCCAAAAAAAAAAAAACAAAGAGCATGTTTGTTAAGATAAGATCCAACTAATGCTGAATAGATCTGAGTGTTTTTTTTTCCAATTAATCTTGATTCATTCATTGAAAAGTACATTGAGTTTCATTATATATATATATATTCTTATATAATGTATAAAACCTAAAGCACCATATGATAATTAAACTATTAAGCTTGATATGAATATATTTAATAAAATGGTCACTATTAATTCCAATGCATCTCATTTAACCATCTTCCTTGATTTTGGGTTTTGTGTTGCTTTATATTAAATATATTTAACCTTACTTCAGTGTCAATCCACCAAGCATTAATTGGGAATATGATGATAAATAAAAGAATAGCGAAATAATAAAAATATTATTATGTAGTTCCAAAGTTAGGCCATATTATATTTTCTTGGGAAACCTAAAGCCAATTGAGGCAACCTACTTTGAGTGTTGTTTGTGATTGTTTGTGAGAGTTGGTTTCATAAAAATTAAAAACTTATTTGATTGTTACAGCTTGTGGGCTAGGTATCATCTAATCTAGATTCACTCCTATTTGATAAAAATATATAAAATGATGATAAATTTCAAGATTCCTCTCAAACATAGCTAGGTAGCTAATTTTAATGATTTTATATTGTTAATTAGTTCAAGATTATTAAATTTGTAGTGTTTATCTTATGTAGAGATGAAAGATATCAATTTGACATGTAAGGTCTAACAGAATTTTAAGTTTATAAATTTAAAAAACGAAACTTATTTGTTTAATTAGTGTTTTATAATATAACCTTATTTTTCTTTTTTACAAACTTTATTGTAAATTTTAATTTAATGTCAACGAAGTCAAACAAAGTGGAAATTTTAATTTAGAAAATAAAAATTTTATTTTATTATTTTAATATATACATTCAAACAAAGTGTAATTTTATAGAACTTTCTCTTGGACTGTTCTTAGTGCTGGTTAATTTGGAACATCTAAAGGTGTTTTTTTTCTTTTTATTTTGTTATGTGCTTCTATTTTTTTAACCTTTTTTTGTCTCTCAGTGTTTTTATATGTATTTTGTTCCACAGTTCTCATGTCTATGTTTTTTTTTGTTAAATAAATAATAATAATAGTAATAATAATAATAATAATACTAATAGTAATAGTAATTTAGGGCAGTAAATTGTATACAATGTGGTACGTGAGACTGTACGGGAATCCTCACACGTGCAAACGCCATAGTTTGCGAGAGCACGGGGAAACTTCGTCGCACGTGGGCGTTCGGGCACCGTCCAACGGTGGTGCGTGTCCCCAACTAGGAGTCCATGAACAAGATTCTTTTTGTCTTTTTCCGGAGTTGATCCGACGGTGGGCACAAGCAGGACCCACCATCGTGGCTGTCTAACAATCGTCAGATTGCAAGGCTGGCAATGACGGATGAGGACAAATGCGAGTGAGACGGTGGGTGGGCGGAGACCGAATCTGAAGGACAAAACATCGGGGTATTTTAGTCATTTCGGGTACCATAGTACTTTTGATTTGCTGTTATAAGTTTTGGCTTCGTTTTGGGATTCATAGAATTTCTTAAGTTTGTTTTTTTTTTTTAATTTTGTTTTTATGATTTAGTTATCAATGTGGTCCAACATGACTGCAGTTAAGTGTACAGAAGTTTGTTTTATGTTTGATATAGTTTTAAATTGTTTGTATAATTAACTCATAATAAAAAATTATAAAGCTTAAAGTGTTATATTCCTTATATTATTATTAAGTTTTTAAAGAAGTTGTTTCTATATAAACCAGAAATATATAGAATATATTCCTATTTGATGTTAATTTAGACCTCAACTAATTAGAATCCTTGTTTGCATGCCTTCTTGACTGGTTACTGAATGAGAGTTAATTTTAATTAATTATTTAAATTAACTAATTGAAATTTAAAACAATTCATATATCTGAACTATGAAGAACCAAACGTTTGTTTTTATGACGTGTGAGTTAGTTACGAAATCACTTGTGAGTTAATTCCTCCAACAAAGATTTAAACCCTCATCACTTTGCATGTCACACGAAAAACTTATTTTGGTACCACTAACCACTTGACCAAGTGGATTTGGCATGAACTTTCTTTTTGAAAATCACCTTCTTAATAATTTTTAAAATAATTTTTTTTAAGAAATTAGTAAGATGAGATGTGCTTCGCATCACTTATCCAATATCTTCAATTTGAAATAATAAAAGCATCCGTTCCATATTTCCATGCATAGAAAAATAAATGTTTATTGTTGTAACAAATCCTAGACAAATTTTATGACATTGACAATGGAGTAAGAAAACACTTACTGAGGTTTGCACTTAAGGGCCCGGCTTATAAAACCTTGGCCAACTTAGTTTGACTCAAATAAGGGATGATTGGTTGGATTGGGCCTATATCTAGTCAATATCCCAGTAAGACCTCTTCAAAGGTCAAGGCCCTATGAAACAAAGTTGGCCCATGTTTAGCAATTTTTACGTGATCAACTTGTGATAATTGCTAGTATATCATCATAAAAATCATATTTAGTTATATATGTTTAAAATTGAAAATTAAGTTGTAAAACTAAAGTACTTATAGCCCAGCGATACTTGACCTACGTAAAAAATAAGGGTGAAACATTAAGGGTCTTAAGTTCAAGATTCGTTTAGAAACATTGATGGTAACAGATCGCTAACTGTGAGTGTGAGTTTGTAGCATGTTAAAAAAATGGAGATAAATCTAGTTTTCTATGTGTTTAAACAAAATAAAAAACTCACTCATGTTAATGTTTGGTTGCCATTAATATTGGCATTGAAACTATGTTAATGGTTAGCAGCTATTAATCTTGACTTTAAAGCCACTTTGTGTGTAATTAGAGCCACCCATGTATTGTTTTCATCCATGGCTATAAAAGGGAAAGATCTTTGGATGATGTTGTATCCCAAAGTTTATAAGTGTTCTTATGAACAAGCAAGAGAAAAAATCAAGAGATGATGAGTGTTATAGTTCTTGAGCAAAAATATTGTAAAATCTTGAGTATTTTTAGAGGTGTGACACACAAAAGAGAGTGTGGAATGTATTTTTGTACTCTTGAACAATTCTTCATAGTTTATATTGTAGTAATAGCACGAAATAGGACACAACCCATTTAAGGGTGAACATCGTAAACATGT
Source organism: Dioscorea cayenensis subsp. rotundata (assembly GCF_009730915.1). NCBI lineage: Eukaryota > Viridiplantae > Streptophyta > Magnoliopsida > Dioscoreales > Dioscoreaceae > Dioscorea > Dioscorea cayenensis. Next base: position 24,847,788 of record NC_052489.1, on the reverse strand, counting down.
ATAAATTCTAGTATTTTATTTTTTCTTTACTCTACTCTTTTATTTTATTTTATTTTTATCGTTCTTGTTAAGTGGAATTTAGGTTACACAACCCTCCAAATTACTAATATAGCCCAAACCTCTTTATGATGTATGAGTTGGACATATACGCATCATGTATATAGTGCTTTTATCAAAATAAATAAATAAATCAGTTATAAATTTTATGAATTTTATAAATTGAGTATATTTACGATTTCTCATTTTTTGTAAAGATATTACTGTGAATGTGTAAATATGTTTCTTCATATTATATGAACTTTATAAATTAAGTTATATTTATTATACACAACAATCAATAACTTACACATCTAATAGATATTAGGATTTGACTCCAGACTTGCACACCATTTTCTATTTGGATCAATGCCTAAACATGAGCAACCAAAATTAACCAAACAGTTGATTAACTAAAAAGAAAAAATAATGACATTCAGTCTTCAATCCCTCTCAACTTAAATAACAATCCATTCAAATTTAAATTGGCATCCTCCTTTTAATTCGGGCAGCAAAGGTAAATAAAATAAAGAAATTTCTAAATCTTAAACACAGTTCGGTGGAGTACGAAATGAAAATTTTTTTATGAATAAATAGGGGATAAGTATTTCTATTTAAGGCCTATTTGAGGTAAGTCATGATGCACATATAAAATTAATATTTTAATATATTTATACTCTTATTTTATGGGAGTTTTAAAATTCAATAAGATGTTTTTTAAAATAAAATCCTACACAAATAATCTCATGTCAAACAGTCAAAATACAATAAACTAGTTATAAATAAAAAACTATTATGAGTTAAAGTATTAAAAAAAAATTGGTATGATTTTGAATATTTTTAGATGGTCTTTTTTTTTTTTCTTTTTCATGATTGATTACTTTTCAGATTTTTTAACATAAAAGGAAGTTGATGTTGATATGGCTTTCATTTTTATAAACGGAAACACACAATTTTAAATTGAAATCTTGGATTTTAAGCTGAAATTTATAATATTAAATATGAAAAAATAATATATTAAGTGAAAACTTATTTAGTTACACGTAAATACACAATATTAAATAAAATCTATAAATATTAAATGAGGTGTAGAATAAATTGACAGAGTAAGTTACAGTAAGAAATGTAATGAAAGAGTGTCTGTTTGGAAAATATAAATGTTAAAGAGTCTATTTGGCCTTGCTAGGATTGGCTTCTCAAAAAAATACTTTTTTTTAGTTTATTAGAAGTGCTTCTCCAGAGTAAGTTAAACATTTTTTTGTATTTTCTGTTTGGATTAGCTTTTAGTAGGAGCATAAGTCGTAAAAATAGTTTAAAAACAGCTTTTTTTCAAAAGTGGTCATGACTAGTTTTTTAAAAAAACTCGCTTTTTTTCAGTTTTACAGTTTTCTTTAGAAAAGTCAATATAAACAACATTTTGAACTCGAGTCGCTTAATTTATAAAAAAAAAACACTTCTGGGATTTCCAAAAACCAATCCAAACAAGGTTTGAAATTTTCCAACATTTTATAATTCATTTCTCCTACAATAATTAATATTTTGTTTTATAAAAAATAAAACTAAATTTATATTTTTACATCAAAACTAATTTCCAATTTAATAATTCTAAAGATCACCGTATTCCATTTGTGAAGGATACTTGGACACGAACCAGTCGAGAGCCGTCCATGATTTCCTCCAGATCAAATCCCAGCCGTCCATTCCTATCAAAACCCCTTCTCCTCTCTCCCCGCTCCGCGCTCTCACCACCATGAGACCACCCCTCCCCCTCCGTCCCCACCGCCGCCGCCTCTTCTCGTCCGCCGTCCTCCGCCCTTCCCCTCCGCCGCCGGACGAATCTCATATCCTCCGCCGCAACCTCCTCCGCCTCCTCACCCGCTCGCCGCTTGACGAGGAGCTCTGCCACGCCACCTTATCACGCCTCTCCCCCCGTGATCTCGACCGCCACCTCCTCGACCTTCGCCCCTCCATCAACCCTCGCCACGCTCTCCGCCTCTTCTCCTTCGCCTCCGACCGCCTCAACTTTCCCTTCACCCCTCTCTCCTTCTCCCTCCTCCTCCACTCTCTCCTCCACGCCCGCCTCCGCGCCCCCGCCCGCCTCCTCGTCATCCGCCTTCTTGATCCCCTACGCTCCTCCACGCTCCTCCACTCTCTTCCGGAGCTCATACACTCCCTCGCCGACTCCTCCCCTGACGACTCCTCCATCTCCGCCGCCCTCGATGTCCTCCTTCACGTCTGCTGCACTCAATATCCACCCGATCACGGCCTCCCCATCGCCGTCTCCTCTTTTCGCATCCTCGTCGATCGTGGCCTCTGTCCCTCCCTCCGTTCCTGCAACTTCCTTATCTCGTCTCTCGCCAAAGCGCGCAAGCACCGTGATGCCCGATGGGTGTTCGATGAAATGCGCCGGTTTTTATCCCCAGATGTGTTCTCTTACACGCCTCTCATTGATGTTCTTTGCAAGGGTGGGAGGGTTGAAGAAGCAGTCGCACTATTTGCGGAGATGGAGAGCTCGGGGATATCTCCGACGGTTGTCACTTACAATGCGCTCTTTGACGGGCTCTGCAAGCATGGGATGGTAGACGAGGCTTTGAGGTTGAAACAGAGGATGACTGTGGAACCCAGCGTTGTGACTTTCAATGTGTTGATCAATGGATTGGTGAAATTGGATCGGTTTGGAGAAGCAGATTGTTTGCTGGATGAAATGAAGCAGAGGAAGATACCACCAAATGAGTTTGTATATAATACGTTGATTGACGGGCATTGTAGCTTTGGCAGGTATGTAGAGGCATTGAGGTTGCGGGACGAGATGGTGAGGAAAGGTATGGAACCAAATCAGGTCACATATAATTTGCTTGTGAAAGGTTTGTGTAATGCAGGGCAAGTGGAGCGGGCAGAGCAGCTCTTGGAGTTGATGTTGATGAATGGGATTGTAGTTAATGAGAGTGTCTTTAATTCAGTTATTTCTTTAATTGCTAGGACTGGGTCGAGATTGGATTCTTCAGTTCGGTTCATTAAGGAGATGTTTTTGAGGGACTTCAAACCAGAGAGTTCTCTTCTGCCCTCATTGATTCTTGGTTTGTGTAAAAATGGTAAGCATCAGGAGGCAATGGGAATTTGGTTGAAGATGGTGGAGAAAGGTTTCCATGTGGAGGTAGTTGCTTCGAATGCTCTCATCCATGGCCTTTGTGAGTTGAGGAAGGTGGAGGAAGCAGTAGCACTTCTTGAGACAATTCTTGTCAAGGGAATGGCAGTGAATAGAGTTACCTTTAGCACATTGATATTGGGGTGTTGCAAAGAAGGGAAAATAGAAGAAGGACTTAGGCTTCTTGGACAAATGGTTAAAGGAGCCATAGAACCTGATATTTACATATATAACAATCTTTTACATGGATTGTGCGATTCAGGCAAGATGGAAGAGGCCATTGGGCTTTGGAATGAGTTGAAGTCTAAGGCTTTGGTTCCAGATCTTTTTACTTTTAGCTCCATAATTGATGGTTATTGTAAATCAAAGGAAGTTGATAAAGCTAAGACATTCTTCAAGGAGTTGGATAATTGGGGATTAGAGCCAAATGCTGTCATTTATAATTCTCTTGTTTCTGGTTGTTGTGAGAGTAGTAATATGGAGGAAGCTTCTAATTTAATTGCTGAAATGAAAGGCAAAGGTGTTTCTCCGACTGTGGTCACATATACTGCTCTTATCCATGGGTTTTGCAACGATGGTTGCATAGAAGAGGCTAGAAATGTCTTCAACAAATTGAAAGAGGATGGTTTCCAACTAGATGTTGTATGTTACACTACAATGATTGACGGATATTGTAAGTTAGGTCAAATGGACCAAGCAAAGAAACTGTTTGAGGAAATGCGTGCTAGCAGCATTGCACCTAATAAGATAACTTACACTGTGTTAATGCATGGCTACTGTAAGTTGGGCAACATTAAAGAAACATCAAGACTTCTTGATGCAATGGTTGATAGTGGTATTGTACCTGATATTGTTACATACAACACATTAATATTTGGGTTCTGTAAGGATGGGAAAATGGAGGATGCATTTAAGATATGTGATCTGATGTCACAGAGAGGTTTGGCTTTGGATGAGGTTTCGTATACTATTTTGGTTGATGGATTGACCAGTTCTGGTTGTGAAAAGGAAGCTAAATGTATATCTGAAGGCATTATTCAGTATGGCATTGGACCTCGGATTGCTAAAACATCCTAGTGAACCAAAAAGTACCCTGGCAGCATGGAGAATTCAGCATCTTTGATCTTATTTGATGGTTTTAACTCATCTATGATCAAGGACAAAATTCTATCAGGTTCGAAGCCTTCTTTGCAATTTTTACTTGCTTCACATCTAAATGTGAAACAACATTATATATCTCTCTGTTGTTCTGCATGTTATTCTGCATTCATAATACAATTCTTTTCTTGATATGCCTCTTGAACTGTTCTTTTTGCAGGTTGTTCAGAAAGAATGACAAAGAATAACACAATAATGGCTTCAACTTTGGAAACCTGCTGTTCTCATATATCAGGTTCTTTTTTCCCTTTTGTTGCATGTTTTTGGTTGACCAAATCCCATAATACTAGATGAGAACAGTTTCACTAATTAATGTCTAAAACTAGTGCAGGCAGTTTAGTCGGCAAAAATTGAAGACTATTACCTTATGCCATGCATTTCTTTCTACACATGCTCTTGGAGTATATCCACCTGTCTGTAAGTCTGATTTTCCTTGGTCATCTCTATTTGGCGTTTTTATTATGCTCTAATTGCGGTTACTTTAACATGGAGAACTGATTTTTGAGATCTGGACATTAGGTTATCAGAGTGTCATAGTAGTACAGTTAACTTTCCCTTTAGGAACTCTTCTTTAACAGCTGAATGTTCAAATCTTGGAAGTAGATAACATTAGTTTTCAGGATTTGAACATTGCCGTTGACAAGTTTACATAAACTTAGAATAATGCAGGCAGACTACTAGCAGTTGCCCAGGGCTCTCACTATTGTGTGTGGTTTTGGAGCATTAAATAGTAAAAGTCTTAGCCTGGGGAAGAAGTCATATACTCATATATGATCCTGTAATATTATCTTCGACTAAGTTATAATATTGCTGCTGCAACTTGTGTTTGTAAATTTAGAGTGCCATTAGAAATATACGTAATTGTTTGTCTCTATTATATGCTGTAGGATTTGACCATCCCAAAATTTTTTAGCGCAAGGAAATTGTATTTTTTATTGCTTCTTAAGTAGGATCCGTATTGTGTAATATCTCACCACCAAATTTCAAATATTAAGTATACAGGTTTCATTTACCTCACATACACTTTTAGTCTATCACGTAATGGGCTGAATGTTGTGCATGAGATTGAGATTTTATTTCTAGGCTGACCTTGTGTAATTTTTTAACATTTGATGCTAGGAGGTTTATAATGTTTATATCCAAGAATTACTCAAGTGGTGCTCTAGCGTATAGTAACGTTCATATTTGAGTCCATCTCACTTGTATGTAGAAGTTTGCGGATTATATTTTTCCGCGATCACACAAATTTGAACATCCGTTGCAGATGTTTAAAAGCTCAAATGTGTTGGGAGTCCTCAAAATTAGAGTTCTTTTCTTGTGCATCCATTCTCGATAGGTGCTCTCTGATTGAATGAAATGTGTTCTAGGCAAGGTACATAGTTGCTCAGTATAAGTTTATCAATATATTAATTTTCTATAATAATCAATTTCTTTCCTCCTTAATCTGTTTTGACTTGTTATTGTGGCCTTTAAAATGGGTAATTTCATTAGTTTCTGTGGAGGCATCTGCTTTCTCATCGTATAATAAGTTCATACACGGGGCACATTTGATATCCTATTGTTGTGCCAATCTTAACTTGTTATCATGAATGCAATCAAGAATCGATGGATGTCTTGTTCTTGCATAACCCATGCGAAAGAAATTACTTTTGGCTTGAGATTGTCCAAACATGGTCTGTGATTCACATATCCGTGATTCTGATTTTGTGGGGATAAGCTAATAACAAACTCCAAGCATGATAGTTTTTTTGTAAAAATCAAGGCTCATGTATCCGGAGGATGATATAACCCTCGCATCTCATCTTGTCACAAGACACTGTTGGGTCCTGTGTCTAGAGGATTGTTTAAGCTGTGCATCTCATATAGTCACAAGTCAATGTTAGTTTAGGTTACGGCAAATTGACTGGTCATCTCATGAATACATTATGCTTGACTCCAAACAGCCCCTTGATATCATTTCTCAAGTATATTTGCTTTATAGACTCTAAATCATTATCATCATCTTCTTCTTCTTCTTAATCTTAGTACATTTCCTTAAAAGAGGTTTCATTGTCTTTTTAATGCACTCAATCAGATGCTTTACCAGTATCAGACAATTTGATATTCTTATGCTTTTATTGTCAAATATAATCACAGTTTTCAGAAGTTCTCTGACAATCAATAAACTGTCTCACAGGGCATCAGCAAATCAACAAGTGCCAATCCATGCACAAGAACATTTTCACTACCCTGTGCTCTTCATCAGCATGCAAGCTTGCCTACCCATTCTATTTCAGATTCATCTAACAAGACGTCAAGATTAATTCAATTTGTTAATATTTGATTGCCAATTTTGGTTTTGGCCCATAATTGTGTTCTTGATAAACCTCTTCTTCCTCACAACATTGTCAAGGAGAGGACCAGCTGAAGCCAAAGTTGGATGAGCTCTTTCTCATTGATTCTTTTGGGTAGAATTGATAGCTATTGTATACATACCTCTTGAAATTTTCAAGACAAAGTTTTGTAGACCTAAGCAAGATCACAAGGTACCTTTTTCCACTCTTGCGTCAATAGGTTTTAAGTTTTGGCAATTGTTAAAAATAAAACAATCATACACGTTACTGTATTATGTATGTCAAAGAGCAGAGATGTTGTATACATTTGCGGATTTATTACAATAACTTACTGGCCATTACAGTGCTAATTTTGTTTGCTCTCTTTATTTATTTTAATGTAACATTTTTTTTTAGCAAATAGAACTCACTCTATTATTAAAATGAAACTGTGCGTATTAAAAGAAACATCTTTTATTAAAACTTCATAATCGAACACAGTTCATCTAAACTCATTCATTTTATTCATTAAGATATAACTCTTCATAGTTATGCATTCAAGCTATAATCCTCATTGTCCCAGATATCAGCCACACACCTGAAAGGTCCATGCTCTTGTTAGGATCGGGAGAGAAGAGATGTACAAATGGTCTCACAAGAACACTCAGATTCACAGGGAAATTGAACTCTTAATACAAGAACAAAATGAAAGGAAGAGATGTGTATAGGAATAGATAACTGAGATGCACTGAAATTCCTTGCATTCACTTCATTAATTCATTCAAGCATTTAAACAAACAACTTATGTGCGTGCCAGAGAAGCAACATAGTTCATACAACCACAACAATCGAAATATAAAATACAAACATACAATGAAAGTAAATTCTAAATGAAACACAACATTAAGATAATTCTGGGATGATGTGAATCCCAATTCAATGCTAAGTTCAACAGTCTTCGGCGGTGGTGGAGAGTGAGCTGGAGGCTGGAGGCATGTGCAGGGACCTGGGGAGCAACCAGCAATGGCTCCAGTGATATGTCTGATCAAACACCCTTAACATCCTCCCCTTGATCAGAGAAGTCTTTAATTCCCAGCTCATGTCTCTGAGCTTCAAACTTGCATCTTGGCAGCGCTTTAGTAAACGTATTGGCAAGCTGCACTTCAGTCTTGCAGTGTTTAACATCAATTGCTTCATCTCTTATAAGATCCCGGATGAAGTGAAAGCGAGTGTCAATATGCTTTGTACGGCCATGGTGAACAGGGTTTTTGGCAATACAGAGTGCAGACCGATTATCACACTAGATGACAGTGGAGCCACACTGTCCTTCATTCAAATCTCCCAGCAAACGTCGCAACCAAACAGCTTCACAGGCAGCAGCAGTCAGAGAAATATACTCTGCTTCAGTGCTAGACAGGGCAGTGATGGCCTGTTTCTTGGAGCACCAGGCTATAGCACCTGAACCAAGTGAGAAAACCCATCCCGTAGTGCTCTTCCGGTCATCCTGAGAACCGCTCCAATCACTGTCAGAATAACCAAATAGTTTAAAGTTTTTACCTCTGTTATAATGAATCCCAAAATTAATTGTTCCACTGATATAGTGTAGGATTCTCTTCAAAGCTCCCAAATGATGCATGCTCGGGTTTTGCATGAACCGAGATGACAAAGAAACAGCATGAGCTATGTCCGGTCGAGTATGAGATAAATTTAGCAGCCCCCCAACTAACCTTCGATATCTCACCGGATCTGTTTCTCCTGAACTATCAGACAGAGAGAGTTTTTCATTTGCATTTATAGGCGTATCAATTGATTTACAATTCTCCATCCCAGCTTTGCGAAGTAGATCAATAGCGAATTTGTGTTGGGATACAAAGATTGATCCTTTCTTCTGTGCAATTTCAAGACCAAGAAAATATCTCATTGGTCCGAGATCAGACATCTCGAAGGTATTCATCATGGAGTTTTTGAATCCCCTCAGCTGCATCTCAGAGGAACCCATATATAGAATATCATCAACGTACAAACAGAGTAGTAGAACGTTGTGATCTCCTCCCTTCTTACAATACACAGTCGGTTCATTTGGACTGCGAATGAAACCCAAATGAGTGAAATAGGTGTCGATGTGGCTATACCATGCTCGAGGAGCTTGACGGAGGCCATATAGAGCTTTGTGAAGTCGATACACACAGGCCTTTCTTCCTTTTACTATAAACCCCTCCGGTTGTGAGACAAAAACCTCTTCCTTGAGCTCTCCATTAAGAAAGGCCGATTTAACGTCAAGTTGATATATTGTCCATTCTCGTTGAGCACCAATGGACAGAAAGATCCTCACTGTCTCCATGCGAGCAACTGGGGAGAAAATTTCTTCAAAGTCAATGCCCTCTTGCTGAGAGTAGCCTTTTGCTACAATGCGAGCTTTTCTCTTTAACAGTGTTCCATCGGAATTGAATTTCGACTTGAAGATCCACTTCAAACCAATTGTTTTCTTCCCCTTTGGTAGTGTGGTTAAGCTCCATGTTTTGTTTCTGTTTATTGCCTTAACTTCTTCATTCATGGTTGTAATCCAGTTTTTATCCTTTGTTGCGTCTTCGTAAGTGATGGGGTCTCCAACTGTGAGAGCAAAAGAGTAGGAATGATAAATTTCGGAGAGATTTCGATACCTTGTCGGCGCGCCACCGTCTTCTCCGACGAGATCTTCAGTATTTGGATTGCGCATGAGTTTTAGTCTTCGAAGTCACGTTTTCCTCACGTGCAGGCTCATAGTTTGATGTGGCTGAGTCAGCACGGTTCATCCAATCCCATGCTTTTTCTTCGAAAAAGCGAACGCTTCTGCTGACGTGTACACGTTTAGAATCCGGAACGATGATCTTATAGGCTCTCGAGATTCCGCTGTAGCCAATGAAGACGCCGGCAAGTGACCTGGAGTCAAACTTGGATCTGAGTTGCGGGTTAACGAGTATGAATGCCAAGCAGCCGAAGACTCGGAAGTGATCCACACTCCGTTTCTCTCCGGTCAAGGCTTCCAAGGGCGTTTGGTGCTTCATAGCCGAGGTGGGAGACCGGTTGAGAATGTAGACGGCGGTGGCGACGGCTTCGGCCAAGTATTCCGGTGGTACTGACATTTGCTTTAACAGGGTGCGTGCCATCTCAGTTACAGTCCGGTTCTTCCGCTCGGCCACTCCGTTCTGCTGAGGTGTCCGAGGAACAGAGAGTTGATGAAGAATACCAGCATCTGTGCAATAAGTTTCAAATTCAGAGGAGGTGAACTCTCCCCCACGGTCAGTGCGCAATATCTTCACTGGGAGAGACAGTTGCTTCTCCACCAACACTTTGAACTCTCTGAATTTTTCAAAAGCTTCTAGCTTTCTCTGTATAAAGAACACCCAACTGTGTCTTGAGTAATCATCAGTCAATAAGAGGAAATAGACATTACCTCCTATGGATGGAGTCTTGATCGGTCCGACGAGGTCAGCATGAATTAGTTCCAATGGAGCTGCTGCTTGCTTTGCCACTCCTTTGGGAAACTTCGTCTGAGTTTGCTTTCCTTGAGAGCAAGCTTCACAGGGTTGTACATTGCTGATGTTTGGTAACCCTGACACCAACTGTTGCCCCATCAATTACTTCAGCTTCTTCACATTTATATGACCATATCTTCTATGCCAGAGGTCAGAGACCTCTCCATTTTGTGCCAAATAAGCAGATCCGACATCATCTGCTTCCAAAGGGAAAAGATTGTGGGATGTCATGCATACCTGTGCAATTCGAGCTTTGGATTCGGCATTCTTGATGTTGCACACTCCTCCGGTGAACACAACATCATACCCAGAATCCATCATCTGTCCAACGCTTAGTAGATTGTGAGCAAGGTTGGGAACGAATTGCACATCATTCAGGGTTGTTATTCTTCCTCTGCTTGAACAGAGAGTCACACTCCCAATTCCTTCGACTTTGAGAGTATTCCTGTCTCCCACTGTAATCGATCGACTTGGAACTGCTTCAAGACTTTGAAACAGGTTCACATCTCCGGTCATGTGGTTAGAGCAACCACTATCAATGAGCCAGACTCCCCCTGTTTTCTCTGTTTCTTCACTGATGGCCATAAACGCAACTTCTGTTTCCTCTTTTTCTTTTTCTTTCTCCTTCACTTCTTTCACAACGTTGGCCTCTCTGTTTCTGTACCAACACTGGGCTTTCGTATGCCCAAATTTCTTGCACACAAAGCATTGAACCCCTTTGTATGTCTTGCTACCTTCTCCTGAGCGACTAGCCTCTGTGCGACCAGCATCAATGCTTCTGTCGTGCCCTCTTCCTCTTCCTCTGTTGAACTGACGACCTCGTCCTCTTCCTCCAGCTTGAGCATAATCTCTTCCAATGTGAAGAGCTTTTCTCTTTCCTGATGTTGTTCTTCTTCAATATTTAATATGGACTCTTGGTTCTTCAGTAGGCCACTGAGTTCTTCTACTGTGAGAGTGCTGAGGTCCTTCGCGGATATGATAGAGTGAACCACCTGAGAGAACCTTGATGTGAGACCTCTCAAAAGTTTGGACACAACTGTCTTCTGTGGGAGTTCATCTTAGCTGCATCAAATTCCCGATGAAGAGAATGAATTTGAACATTTTGATTAGTTGTATTTCCTTGGAATTCTGTTTTGATGATTTCCCAAGCTTGCTTTGCTGTTTTGGCTTCTGAAATTCTCACTAGAATTCTGGTGTCTAGAGCTTGTTGAATGAGATACAAGGCCTTTGCATCCTTTTTAATACATTCATTCAATCTAGCTCCATCACCTTCTTCGCTGAACCCCTTCTCCACTAGTGTCCACAAATCCTTGGACCTGAACATCGTCTTCATCATCAAGCTCCAGAGGTTATAGTTTTCTCCTTTGAAGAATGGGACATTAGCATCCCTTGCAGATGAAGAGCTAGACATTCGGACAGTCTCTGATACCACTGTTAGGATCGAGAGAGAAGAGATGTACAAATGGTCTCACAAGAACACTCAGATTCACAGGGAAATTGAACTCTTAATACAAGAACAAAATGAAGGGAAGAGATGTGTATAGGAATAGATAACTGAGATGCACTGAAATTCCTTGCATTCACTTCATTAATTCATTCAAGCATTTAAACAAACAACTTATGTGCGTGCCAGAGAAGCAGCATAGTTCATACAACCACAACAATCGAAATATAAAATACAAACATACAGTGAAAGTAAATTCTAAATGAAACACAACATTAAGATAATTCTGGGATGATGTGAATCCCAATTCAATGCTAAGTTCAACAGTCTTCGGCGGTAGTGGAGAGTGAGCTGGAGGCTGGAGGCATGTGCAGGGACCTGGGGAGCAACAGATCTTCTCCATCCAAGACCCTTCTCTGCACTTCCAATGGCTCCAGTGATATGTCTGATCAAACACCCTTAACAGCTCTTTGTTGACAAACAGATCTTCTCCATCCAAGACCCTTCTCTGCACTTCCAAAGGCCTCCAAAACGTCAAGACATCATAACAATACTGCCAGTATAATAGCATTTTCAATTTGTCACTCACCTGATCACTGATGCTGCTCAGAACTTTAAAATCCCCTTCAGGAATCTCCCATCCAAAAACCTGAATATTCTCATGGATTCTTTCAGCATGGGTGGACTTGGGGATCACACTAGTCTCTCTCTGCAGTGCCCATTTGATAAGAACCTGGCATGGACTCTTGTTCAGCTTGCTTGCCACCTTTTAATTAATAATACACCAAACTAGTACTTATTTCCACTTGGTATATATGGCTACAATCTCTGTGGGTTACTGAGAATCAATTACCTTATTAACTGCAGCGTCATGCATGAGATCTCGATCGTCGCTTGATGATCCTCTTGTCGGGACACACTGTGTATCTCGATTACTTCCTTTGTGAAAACCCCTCAAGACGAGGGGAAAAACCACCCGGACACAATGTCCTACAATCTTCCACTATAACAACAATAATGGGATTACAAGCTTCTCTTATACACTAGAGAATCACATACACCATTAAGAGTAACACACTCTTAGTTTACACATTACATCATCATGAAAGATGGAATATAAGGGAAAATAAAGAAGAGGTTAACAAAGGAGCATCAATGGAAGCCAAACTACTAGGTCACACCTTTGCTTGAGCAAGAGGATTGAGAAAAACCACCCACCTCTCAAAAAACTCTCATTTTCTTTCTTCCTTCTTTTTTTTATTATATCAAATTTATTTTTCTTCATTTTATATATATGTGGAAGGTAAGTGAGTTAAGTTACTTACCCATGTGACCCACACATGAGAAGGGACCCAAGCTGGGTTGGTCCAACCCCAACAGATCCTAGTGGTGAATAAGCCTGCATTACTAGACTGATCATAACTGGAGGCATTTGGTAAGAATCTAAAATTTTGGGAGATGATCCAAGTGGTGAATTAGCCTGCATTACTTCATAACTGGAGACATTTGATAATAATCTAAAACTTTGGGATATTTAAATGTAGAAGAATGACCATTAAGTGATAGCTCTTACAGTGGCATGAATACCATTCTTCTTGCAAGCTTGAAGCATCTTGTCATTCCTCCATCCTGGATGCATCTCCATCTGGACTAAAAAACAAGCAATATATATATATATATATATATGTATGTATATGTATATATCCTTTGTATATACAAATGCACATGCATTTTCACAAGGATGACAGAAAATTACTTGGCAGACAGCAGGAATTGTCTGGGCAAGCTTGAGCAGCTTATTGAGCTTCTTGATTGTGAAATTAGAGATGCCAATGTCTCTAACAAGTCCATCCTTCACCAACTTTTCCATTTCTCTCCACACTCCCTCCATATCAAAATCTAACACTTCTCCTGCCTCCGGAGGCCTATGCGCACCTTCTTTCAGCCTAAATGGCCAGTGAATCTATATAACAATAAAAGTTTTAAATTAGACAATTCAGCTAAGAACCTTGTTCTACTACCATCATCAAAGATCATTGAGCTTTCAATGATAAAAAGGTCATCATCCTAAGAGTACTTATATCATAAACATGAACAAGAAATATATGAATATATATATATATATATATATATGGAGAAGAACAAGAAGTTTATCACTTCATACCAGATACAAATCAAGGTAATCAAGTTGCAGTTCTTGGAGAGTGTTCTGCAGCGCCGGTCGAACTCTTTCTGCTGATAAATCCTCACACCTGCCATGTCCCAACAAAATCATCTAAATTGAATCAATCACAAGGATACTAAACATATAAAGAATTTTATTATATGTCACTAATTATATACATAATAAACATCATAGCTTTGATGTGATGAAGAGGTCCTTCCTCTCTATGCCTGATTGCAGAGCAGCTTGCAGCCCTTTCCCTACCTGCAATCCAGAAATTCATACAACAACATCACAAATACATATAAATCAAGAAATGATCACATAATAAACCATGCAAATCCTAGCCAATATTTTCATGGGTCACCTCTTCTTGGATTCCATATTGCGCTGCGGTATCAACATGTCTATATCCCTCCTGCAAGCGTGCAAAATCAGACATCATCATATGTTCGATTATCAACTCTCATTGTCAAGATTGGGATGATGATGGCAGTAAAATGAGACAAATTCAATCTCATGTTTAATAATTAAACAAATATTTGGCTCTGTGTGTGTGTGTGTGTGGGGGGTTATTTTCCCTAAAAGTATTTATGTGCTTCTCCTAAATCTTGAAATCATGAGTGTGACCTCATGAAATTTATCCTTTCCATGTATACACCCCTTGTAAAATTTTGATTCTTGTGTTATATATATATATATACCCTTGAATTCAATTTACTATTTATTGTAATAATTTATTGGCTCAAAGACTTCCATAAACATTGATCCCTCTATTTCTCCCCAAAAATCCAAAAAAAAAGAAGAAAGAACAAGAATCCCGCCGAATGATTGAACTTAGGCCGTGGATGGAACTGGCCAAATCATCATGCAACTATTCATTACAAAATCTGAAAATTTTAATAGACGAGTTAAAATAAGAAGCGGTATTGTGAATTCCTCCCCAAAAAAAAAAAAATAAAATAAATAGTGTCTTTGAATATTCAGAATAAATAAATAAATAGAAGACCACTCCCTACTCATATATATATATATATATATATATACATATACAAAATCTTTTTACATATATTTATATTACATTTTAAATTATACCATTTATAAAAAATCTTTTTACATATATTTATATTACATTTTAAATTATACCATTTATAAAATGAAATAATGAATTAGAAATATATTTATACGCATAATTATTAAATTTAGATCTTTAATAAAAAAAAATTTAATATAATAATTTTTGTTTGATAAATCATGTGGGAGAGAATGAGTTATTGAGTTAATGAGTTGAAGAGAAGTTAGGACATGACTGTTAAAGTGGTGATATATAGATGTGTGTGTATATACATGTACCTTGGTGATGGCAGTGACGACAGAGTCAGTAACCACAGAGCCAGATTTCCAAGTGCCATGGCGCACCCCCTAACATGTGATGCGGAAAATGTAACGTACATCAAAAGTGAATCAAAACTTGTGTCATTAAATAATTTAAATCTCGCTTTGGAAAAATTAATCTTCTCTCAAATTGGAGAGAACTAAGAAAATTGTATGTATTTTTTTGGATGATAAGAGGAAATGCTTGTGCATGACTGAAGATCATTTACAACATTACATATGGCAGCAGGGACAATGCCTTCTTTTGACTGTTATCACTAGTTTGAAGGCGTGGAATGGTTTTGGGCTTATTTTCCAACTAAGTAGGAGTACCATCTGGCTCATTACTGCCATCTTCCGCATTTTCTGCTTTGGCAGAAGGGCCTGGGCAGTTCAGGAGAGGTGTGTTAGGAGGATCAGAAATTTGATCACAAACTGACTCTACTTTTCGCTGTTGTAATCCTGTAAACCGGGCCAGATCAACCCATTGCTGCAACAATGCAAGAAGAGTATTCAGTGTTCATATACAATATTCAAGTATATGGAGATTTATTTCTATACTTATATGCACATACATGATTGCAGAAAGTTTGCTAACACAAGTTTGATTCAATGAAACAAAGCCTGATCATAGAGAAGTTTGAGCATGAGGGCGCTACCTATCTGATCATGAGTTCATCTCCCCTGGTTCTGGAACCAAGGTATTCTCTGGTTCTAGTTTATCATATTCTGACACGTGTCCCATGTGATGTTATTATATTTTTTCTATTGTGATTCTGGACACGTGTCAAGGTTAAGATCCAAAAAAAGAGTCTGGAGTTAGTATCACATCAATAATAGTGAATTACTGGCAGTTTTTGACATACTTCTTTACCTCTGTCTTCCTATCTTATTTGATTGACAATATTGAGAATTAATTCTCTAGAGCTGGGAGTAACTAGGGTTAAATGCCGCATCTCTACTTTAGAATATGATTATAGAAGAAAACAAAAAAGTTTTGGACAACCAATCTTTTATCACTAATAAAGTGTCCTACTTATCCAAAGAAAAGTAAGATGATTATATTAGAAATGGCTAGAACAAAACCAACCTGGGTTCCCCAGTAAGAATTGATAGTGCGAACAACAAAAGACAACATATTCACAAGCAAAGCTCCATTGGGAAAGGACAACAAATTATCAGACAATCGGTGCTCCACTAAACCGGCAATAATCTGCACCACAAATAGGCAACTGTTAAAAACCAAAAGAGGTAAATGATTTTCCACAAGAATAAGACCAATTATCCATAGTTACGTAGTATTAATTTTACTGACTTTTAAATTCACACAAAGTCTTACTAAAAAAAGTATCACCTCACAGAGAAAAGGAGAAGCACAAATGGTTTCCAGCATGAAAAGAGATTCACCTTATAGTTCATAACCCATTTGATACAAGCAAGCTAAGATGCCATATGGTTGAACAAGTTGATAGGTCTTAGATCATCAGCAACTCTTCAAGTCTCTTAATGAATAATGTCAAATCATACGCAAGAAAGTAGATGTGCACTAAATTTGAAAAGATAATAAAAATATCATCATGTTGGACATGATAGACATATGCAGTGAACATCCTACGAATGTGCAGGGTATATGATGTGTGTTCATGGGAAGTCAGAGCACCTGATAGCGCAGATTTGCGGACGTCCCAAGAAAACAGCTGTAGATAACTGCTGACTTGACTATGGGAGCTCTTTTCCGCCCTCCATCAGCAGTAGATGTAGGATTCAGAAGTCGGCGAATAGAATATAATACATCTGTAGTAATTCCGGCCCCAATACCAGAAACAAAACCAACCCCAGCAAGTTTAAGGCCACCAAGAATCACTGCTGCAAACCGCTGACTCAAATCCCAGTCCTTCCCAATGATACTCTTTTGGAAAGCATTGTCTGGAAAGGATCCCAGAAGACCCTTAAATAATTCAAAGTTCTCAGAAGTGGGGTTGTCATTAGCATAGGTGAGAAAAGACAGGGTTGGGGCGGGAAGCCAAACAGTAAAGAAATCAACAACTGTCCCTCTGATGGTATCCGTTATAACATAGTCAATTTCATCAAAAAAACGCCCTTTACGCCGTTCATACTGGGCTAACAAGGTGGTTGTTATTGATATAGCTTCTTCTATTGCCAACCTATTCAGAAATTTAGGATCAACCAGCAATCTTTCCCTAAAGCCCTGCAAGAAAATTGGGACATCAAAGCTATCCGTTTAGCAAATTATACAAGATCAATTGCTTAAGAATAATAATCATAAATACAACTTTATTAGTTTATATTTAATAACTTCTATAATTTCTAAGTAAGAAAATTGAGAAGATCCAAAAACTTGAAATAGTTTATCTTCTACAAGCGAAGGTTTACCTATGCATTTTCTGAAAAGAAAATGTTTAGATATGCTAGAAAATACAAAGATAACAAGTAGGTCACCTAAAGCCACATACCTGGAAACGGTGAATGAGCTCTGCAATGAACGGGTACTTTTCCAGGTCAAAAAAGTTCTGCAGTATTTCTGGTGATACCACACCAAGATCCAATCCTTTTTGAAGGTCCTACACAATGACAGATTAAAGGGGCATCATCATGACAGAACTACAACAAGTTATAAGAACAAGCTAGTCATGTCTATCGTTTCTAAGGTAAGCAAGCAAAGAGAGATCAAACAAAGCTAAAGATAATTACTCCTAAAAAGATAAACTTTATTTTAACAAAAAAAAAATTAAGAGGTTTATCACTTTTTATTCCTTCATTTTTCAGGCATATCTCTCACATTTATATTCTTAATTTACACACCCTTGGCACATTTTTCTAATGGATATAATTGATCTCAAGGTATATTCAATTGTATATTCAATTTTTGTTGGATATGAGACACCACACTTGTACCCCGTGTATCTTTTGCTTATGACTTCAGATGGAATATTTGTCAAATCAATTATATTCTTTTATTTTACATTTAAATATTCTTTCTTTATAAAATTTTTGACAGTCCTTTACATTAAATTTCAAGATTTGTATAATAATTTACAGTAAAATTTTCATTACTTTTTTATGAAAAACAGCAGCTAGCTGGGCAAAGCATTATCAATTAACTATCAAATCAGGAAAAATGCTATAATCAGCAAAGCTAATCCTCAACAACAGTCAATTACCTGAGGTAGAGCTTCCCTCTCTCGGCCAGCAGCATTCATTACTCGCGCTATTTCAGCACGGTCAAAGCAGTTTCTGTTACATGGTTTAGCAGCAGAATACCACAAAAAATCAGCAATAGGAACCTCCCCTTCTCTGCGGATGTCTTGCCTTTCAGGATCAAGCAATATGACAACTTGGTTTTTCTTTTGCAGTTTCTTGGACATTCTAGCGGGAATACCTATCCCTCTTGATCCATACATAACATGGCTTGCCCCTGTTATTACTACAAGCATGCCTGCAGAACCTCCATCCTCCATTGCTCGTGTGATATTTTGGGACATGGTGTACTCATCAACAACCCTGGCCTGAGCAGATAAGTATGAACTAGGACCAAAAGAAGTTGATTGTTTGGAAAGTATTTTGTCTATTGATGACCTCCCAGAAATAGACGTAAAGCCAGAAATAAAGCCAGAACCAGCTGGAGGAGCATATAATTTCCGCTCACTCTTGGAAAATACTCGAATACCTTCAGCTTGAACATTTCTTAAAATCTAATTGACAGGAAAATAAGTAAACAAATTGCCATGTGTCATTCATGTCATCAACAGGCAGTTGACAGTCTTTTGGAAACAAATAAACCTCAAAAAGGAAACAATAGAAAGCAGAAACATATATTTAACACATCACAGATATCAAGAGATGAATTGTTCCCTTTTAAGGCTTACAATGCAAGAACAATCATATGTATATGGCATACGTAGAGTGATACTATCATCATTACTATGGGCAATCCTGCTTGTACTGGCATATAAAAATAAACTGAAAGTAACGGCAGAACTGATTCATTGTTAACAAAGCCGGGGCCACAAAGGTTCTTTTTGTGTTGCTGGCACCATTTCAACATTTTCCATCCATTGACTGTAAAATTGAATATATCTTATGTAATCAACTCCACTCATGTCATATTCAATCACACAAATCAGACATGAGACACCATGTTTTAAGGTATTAGCAAGTAAAATCAATCGCTTCATGCTATTTCGATTGCTCAATGTTCAAGGCAAACACTCAGGCAAATACTCAGGCAAAGTTGGTTTAGCTATGACCATTGATTGAAGACCATCAAACAATGAAATTGGCATGAATGGAAACAAGAAACAAGTTTGACATCATTAAGTAAAAGCTTGACCCTATAACCTATGGTTGAACAATTGAAAGAATTACCTGTAGCGGAGTACCACAAGCAACAAGTTTTACATCATTTTGAAGACAGTAGTTTAAAAGAGGTTCATATTCCTGCCAACGCTCCGGTGGCCAATGAGAGGTGTAAGACCTTAAGCTTTTGCTGTCAATCCTGTCAGCAAATAATAAACTTGATTGAGAAAATTAATACAAATAAAGAAGTACCAGAACATTTCATACAAGATAATTTTTTTCCCAAGAACCCTTTTTCCCAGAATCACATGATCAGAGGAATCGTGCAAAGCGTGCATATTTAACCCAGAGAAAAGAAAAAGAACATAACTGCAAAGAACGGACCTTCCATCCATAAATTGATTGAGCTGTTCTTGGAGATCACAAGGAAAGGCCTCAAGCGCCACTGAGATTGACCTCTGCTGCTCCAAGCATCGGCTCCGAAGATTCTTCAGTATCTCCAGCTCCAAAACCCTATCATCACGATCGGGGACCAGTTCGGCCTCCCCAAGATAAACAATCCGAGCCCCCATCAGCTTCTCCCACACCCTCCTCTTATCCTTACCCACCGCCAGAGGCTCCCCTATCACAGTCGCATCGTAAACCCTAGACACAATTGCTGCCTCCCCTTCCTCACTCTTCTCCTTTTTCTCCTCCCTGGTGTCGACGACGGCGGTGTCAGAAGAAGGCTGAGGAGGCTTCTCCTCCGCCCGCGCAGCAGAGATGGAGTGGAGGAGGCCTGCAGCAGCGGCCAAGGAGGGGAGGAGAAGGACCTCCCGCCGGCTTCCAGAGAGAATCCGACGGGGTTCGTGCTGCGCTTCAGCATCGAAGGAAGAGTCACGGCGGAGAGAGGCGAGGAGAGGGAAAGGGAGGGTGTTTCTCGGCGAGAAGTGGCGGGGAGAGTGGTTTTCCAGGCGGAGAGGAAGGCGGGGAGAAGAGACGAAGTAGAGGGGCTTGAAATTGCCGATTTGTTGAGTGAGGCCGTGGGTTATCATTTCCACGGCGGCGATTTGATTGCGAATCGCCCACAACTACGGCGGGAAAGAAAATGGGATACCACTGCAGACTGCACTGCCTTGTTATTAATCTCAGGCTGTTGGTTGCGCCGCAGAACATTTTAGAAGAACCAGGGTTGAGATTTGTCTAACAATGGTTTGTTACAAGTATTTACATTTCCGCCTCTTTGGTCTGGTGGCACCGATACTCTGCGTAGAGTATTCGTATTTTTAAATATAAATGTGTCGAGACAATAATTTCATATTTATACATGTATTTGATATGAGATTTATTATATTTTATAAAATAATAATAATTATAATAATAATAGTTTGTTAGATGAGATTTTTTTTTTTTTGAAAAGGATGGCAAGCGCCTAATCAAAAGGCGGGCACATAGAGGAACCACACTTTACGTCACAATGCTCTCACTTTGAGTTGGGTAAGGATCAAACTCAGAGAGTCACACATAGAGGATCCGGTGCCAATTAACCTAAAACTGTTGGATGAGATTACATATTTAACTAAAAAATAAATAAAAATTGTTGTAACTCAAAAAATTTGAATTAAATTAATCATTCTTATAATAGGTTTATTCACCTCTCAAATTAAAATCAAGAGTTCGTCCCACATCTAGATCATATTTCTCATTATATTTAAAATATTGTTCATTATTAAACATTCATCATCATTTTTTTATAAATATCGATTAGTACATATTTTTAAAAAACATAATTAACTATAAATAAATAATTAAGCTAATTTTTTAAAATAGTTTTTTTCTATGCAAATCTTAAATTAAGCAATTATTAAACAAAATGAGCAAATAATACCCACACACATATATAGAGGTTGTATCATCTACCGACATATTGAGATTTAAAATCTAAGCAAATTAAGTCTTAGCCGTTGGATAGTCAACCAACAATTTAAATTATTCAAATGCATAGTATTACTCTGTGTTACTGTATTTATAAATAGTAATACAGTATTTTGATCACCATTCAATTAATTTTAATACAATACTTCAACAAATCATAACTATCCAAATCTATTCCCATTAACATCTACAATCAACTAAATAAATAAAAAAAACAAAAACACGGCAAATCAACCTTTTATGTTTGTTTCTTTATTCAATGTCCACTGTTATATATATATATATATATCTATATATAAAAGAATGGACAGGTTAAACTAAATTGATCCGCGGGAGCAAATGCAGCTAGTGCCAGAGCATGCTGGCGTGGCAGGATATGATCAGCCCGTGACCTGGAGGCCTTTGAAGAATATGGGAGGCAGAAATTGGGACAACGAGTTGCCCAATTTAAGCCCACCAAGTGCTTCACTTTGGGAACCAAATCCAATCACGAGCCCGCTGCCGTTGCAGGCTCAAAGACTAACTAACAAGCGTGTCACCAGTTCTTGCTGGTGCCACTGAGTGTGGCTTACTAGCCTCATCACCTTATGCTTTCTCAACTTCAAAATTCACTTACTGTCTTTATATTTGTGGTTGCTGTTGTTTGATATTTTAAATTTATATAACATTTAATTTAAATTTTATGGTCATTTTCGGATTTATAATTTCCAAAACTGGATTAAAAGTAATATCTAAAGCTAAAAAAAATCTCTCTTTCCAGTGACTTTTGGTGAATCGGTGTATATGTTACGATTGTTTTTAATGGAAATTGTATAGTTAATTGGATGTAAAGTGAATTGTCTTAGTTTTTTAATATGACTGATGGAGACTTTTTTTTAAATTTATTATTTATTTTCAATTTTTTTGAAATAAGTGGACCACATTTCATTTAAAAAAAAAACTCAGGGAACACAGAGAGAGGGGCTTGTGGTCTTTAGTTCATTCATGTTTTAATAATTTTTTTTATTGCAAATGTGACAGCACATGTTAATGAAAAAAATACATCAATAAAAACTATTTTAATGACAATTAAATATTGCCAACAATATCTTTGTTTATTAGCATCATATTGTTTTTATAAATTATTTGTGTTTTGTCAATAAAACATGTTAGAATTTCAACTCATGTAAAATATGCACATATATATCGAGGGATCAACTCTATGCACATTGCTCACACATGACTTGTTTACATTTCATCAAATAATAATAATAATAATAATAATAATAATTAAATAGAAAGGGTGCATGTATATGTATATATATATATATATATAAATTTTATGAAAAATATGCTTTTTCCTATTTTGGGGGGCAAAATTGTAATAAACTTAAACATAATAATTATAAAAAAAGTTATTATAACAAGAGAAAAACTTTAATATTTTCGATAGGACGTATCTTCACTTCAACTTCACGTGAAAAAAAAAATCTTTTATATACTACTCTTTTTTTGTTTTGGATTTTTTCTCCTAGTTCCTAAATTGTTTTACCAACATACGAAATAAAATTATTCCCTTCTGAAAAACAAACTTTTATATTTTAAATTTATATTCATTGCAATATCTTCGGTCAAGCATAAATGTAATAATTATATATATATATTAACAAAATGCACAAGTTCGCTATTTACATTATTTATCATGAGTGGGAGAGATATCTGACCTTAAATGTTACAACCATCTCTATGTACTACTGTGCTTTATCATTGGGTTATATCAACACTAGCTAGAATATCTTTTTAGCTAGACAGAAATGTAATAATCGTATTGATTCATATATACACACACATATATACATATACTAATTAAATAGATAATTTTTTTTAACATTATCACCATAGGGGAGATTTGACTTTTTAATCACCCTCATGTGACTCCCGTGCTTTATCATTTGATTATATAAACGTTGGTTGGAATATCTTTCGTTGGGCATAAAATATAATAATCATATTGATTTATATATATATATATGGTGGCTAAAGAGGGGAAGCACCCCTCGCTTTTACTCTCTCTTATTTTTTTTATTTTTTTTTAATGCTAATCCCAAATTAATACTATAGTTTAAAAAAGATAATATTTTGAAAAAAATATTTACACAAATTTTATTATTTGACAGATTGATACTTTACAAATTAGTTTGTGTTATTTATATAGTATAAAAAAATTATATTTCTATAAAATTTATTATTTGACCCTGATTTTTATAAACTATGATATAACATATAAAAAAATATTTTTAAAAATATATAGTTTGTTTCTTTGACTCTTACTTGGTCGCTACTAAAAAAAATTTATGACTATATCTCTATAGCTTTATTATTAATTTTTTTTAAAAGAGTGGATGAGTCAAACAATAATGATATGTCATTTGATAGTCTAAATATATATTAAATTTTTTTTTAGAGAGAACATCTAAAATTTGTTTTAAAGAGTGGATGGGTCAAACAATAATGACAAGTCACTATTTATATTATTTACCATGGATGGGGGAGAGATTTAACCTTTCAACCAATCCCATGTGACTCCCACATTTTATCATTGAGTTATATCAATGTTGGCAACAATATCTCCAGTTGGACATAAATGTAATAATCATATATATATATAGAGAGAGAGAGAGTAAATGGACAAATCACTATTTACATTAATCACCGTGGGTGGGGAGAGATTTGACTTTTCAACCACCCCCATGAGACTCACGTGCTTTATCATTGATTTATATCAATGTTAGATGAAATATCTTCAGTTTGCCATAAATGTAATACTCATATTGATATATATATATACTAGATAGACAAATTATTATTTATATTATACCCCATGGATTGGGAGAAGTTTGACCTTACAACCACCCTATGTGACTCCCACACTATATCATTGTGTTATATCAACGTTGAAATATCTTCAGTTGGGCATAAATGTAATAATCATATTGATATCTTGACTAAATGGACAAATCACTATTTACATTATTCACCATGGGTAAGGAGAGATTTGACTTTTCAACCACCTCCATGTGACTAAAGTGTTTTATCATTGGTTTGTATCAATGTTGGTATAAATGTAAAAATCATATGTATAGAGAGAGAGAAAGAGTAAATGGATAAGTTACTATTTACATCATTCACATTAGTGGAGAGAGATTTGACTTTTCAACCACCCCCACACGACTTGCGTGCTTTGTGCTTTATCATTAGGTTATAACAGCAATATTGATTGGAATATTTTTAGTTGGGCATAAATATAATATATATATATATATATATATATATATATATATTTGACCATGCGTGTGGGAGTCATTTAACTTTACAACCACTTCTATGTAACTCCCATACTTTATCATTGGGTTATATCAACATTGGTTTGAATATCTTAAATGTAATAATTATATTGGTATATCGGCTAAATGAACAAGTCACTATTTAAATTATTCACCATGGGTAGAGGGAGAACAATCTTCATGTCACTCACGCGCTATATCATTGGGTAATTTGCAACTCCTGTGCCTGCGTGTAAAAGAGTATAACCACTAAACCAAAGTTAAGGGCTAATGAATAGTACCATATATAAGGTGGGTGAAGGCTTTACAAATTGGTAATGTGGTACTAAACTAAATAAGAATGTTTTAAAACCAAAGATGAGCCCAATATACATGGGCCTCTAACGAGAGAAAAAGAAAATGGGCAAGTCATTATTTACATTATCGCCATGGTGCAAAGAGATTTGACTTTTCAACTACCCCCATGTGGCTCGCGCTCTTTATCACTAGGTCCTATCAACATTGGTTGAAATATTTTCATTTGGGTGTAAATGTGACAATCATATTGATATATCTTGACAAAATGGACAAGTCATTATTTACATTATTCACCATGTGTGAGAAAAGATTTGATCTTTCAATCACCCACATGTGACTTCCGCACTTTATTATTGATTTATATTAGTTGTAATATCTTCAGTTGGGCATAAATGTAATAATCATATATATACATACATGTAGGCTTAATTGACAACTCATTATTTACATTATTCAACATGGGTGGAGAGAGATTTGACCTCCCTACTACCCCCATGTGACTCCCATTGGGTTATATCAACATTGGCTTAATAAATATATTTGCAAACATAAATTAATCTTATAAATAATTAAAACAAAAAATATAAAACAAATAATATAACATAAAAAGTTTATTCATAAATTTTAACTCATTAGAATTATGACAAATATACCTAAGAGCCTTTGGTCAAATGGTATTGGCCCACTGTTTTAAGTTTGATTTGGGCTAGGGTTCAAAATGTGTCGAACGCAATGATGCCAAGGGTCCTCTGGTATAGGAGTGAACTTGCAACCCAATCTCTGTGTTGACCGAGTGACAATGCATGGGTGGACTGTCATTACTCATATGTGCACGCCTCTTATTATATATGTACTTGTTGCATTTGCATTAAAAAAAATTATGACTATATTTAACCCAATTTACATTCATTCATTAGAAGTGTATTGTACATGCGCTTGTCACACACTTAGTGCCATTTTTGCTAATTAATTTCACCAAAATTAATATTACTCATATACCTCCACAGAAGCAAGTAATTAAAATCATATTTGTTTATATATTTTTATAAAATATTTTTATTTGTGTATATACCTCGTAGGTTAAAATTTAATTCACAAATTTGATAAAATATATATTGATTTTTAATTTTCCCCATAAAATTGTAATAGTAAAGAATAAATGATAGTTTACTTTGTTACAAAATTTTCAGTCAATTTTTTTAAATAAATTTAGTTGGTTTTTTATCCAAAGGTATGCAGGCAAATAAAATTGATTTACAAGAGTATTAAAAAGCAAATATAGTTGATATGGGGGGCATAAAAAATTACCCATTTTTTAAAGAGCATGTGAGAAAAAAAAAATCCTTTCATTATTTTCTTATCAAGATACGAGGAAAATCGATTCTAAAATTATCAAATGGATTATAACTCACTATCACTTTGGAAAATTTAGTTTCTAATAATATTTTCACTACAACATATGCATGATCTAATAGTAAGTCATTTGAATGGGGTGAGTGGTGCAAAATTGAATTCTCATATTGTATAGTACTATATAAATATTGTAAAAATACTATTATAGTACTATTCATCCACACCCACAATTTACTAGATCTTTTATGGGAGAAGTTATATTCCTGTAGGTTATAAAACAGAGATATTTATAATTGTGTTGTTGTGATCCTTAATATATCATCATGGATGCATATGTGTTAGGCTAACTCACATGATAAACTCTTAAAAGATAGTTAAATCATTGTAACTGGTGCACTATCATATATATTTATTTGTTTGACAATTCTTTAAAAGTACGCTTGTTGCTTTAGTAAAAAATAATAATAATAATAATTTCACTCTTTATATCAATCTTGATGTCAAATAAACTCCCCATATTTTTTAAATTTTATTTTATAGAATTTGATTAAAAAAAAAAGTACAAATGTTAATTTTCCAACATCATCATAAATAAACAAATAAACTTCAAAAAAAAAATCAAGTAAAAAAAAAAAAAACGAAGTCTTTCTTAAAAAAGAAACCCCCAAAATGGCATAGAAATAGCTAAAAATTCAGGGGTTTCTTTGAAATACCACCCCATAAAACGCCTGTACACGCCACACAGTGACACGTGTAAGCAGTAAACCGGGCGGTAATAACAACAAATGATAACTTATAAAGTTGTGCATGTACTTGAGAGTTGAAAGAGGGGCCAAAAAAGGAGAAACTGCAAAGAGGAAAGCGTGGCTGGCAAATGGCAATGGAAAGAGAGAGGAATAGAATTGGGTGAGTTATACTGATACACTGCTCTTTTAAATGAAAATACTATGAGAAAGAGGGGCCCCCCACTCATGCTTTGAAAACCCCCCTCACTCTCACTCTTTTATACTTCATTCCCTCCTCCTCCTCCTCCTCGCTGCTGCTGCTTCTTCTTCCCCTTTGCATGCTCTTTTCGATCTCTTTCTTTTTGGATTGCAAGAGGTTTAGTTGAATTTCGTTCGTTGCTCTGGACGAGCATCTAGAGGGGAAGTAAGATTTTAGGGCTTTCTCGCTCGATTCATTGTGTTCGCGTGAATTGTGGCCTTGTGTGGGTGTGATTAATTGGTTTTTTTTGCTCTGGAAGTGGTGTTGATTTGTGGTTTAGGGTTTGTTGGATTTGATCCAGGGTTTTTGGTGGTGTTTATGTTTTGGGTTTAAATCAGAGTGGTTTTTGAGGGTGGTGATGATAGAGATACTTTTGTTGATGAGGGTTCTTTCTATTTTGTTTTTCGTTTTTGAGGAATTTGATGCTAAAAATGTTTGTTTAGCGGTGCTCTTGATTGTGTGGATCAGAGAAATTTGGGGAGGGGAGAAAAGTTTATTTTTTTTATTTACTTGTTTTGAGTTCAATTTATTAGGAACTCATGTTTTGCGCGTGTGAGTATGCGTTTTTTATTCTTTGTTTTAATTGCAAATAAATGCCGGGGCAGAAGAATTACTGTATATAGATTAACAATATATAACTTTATTGCTGCCAGAGTACTCTGTCGCTTTAAATTCTGGTGATCATTCCGTTGTTTAAATAGCAGCATGGTGGCTGGAAAGAAGACAATGGCATCCACTTTCCCTGATTTTTCTTCAAAGTTTTCAAAGCCTGGGAATAGTGCTGTTTCTCATAGGAACTTAAGCAAGAGTGATCTTGGAGGAATGATCTTTGGATGCAAGCACCACACTATGGCTGAGTGCCTATCAAAGCTGCTATTTGGTTTGTCCTGCTTCATTGTCTTTGACATTTATCTGATATTTGTTCAGTAATTTGCTGGGCAGTCATCTTATGTGCATGTTTTTCTCACATTTCTTTAGCTGGTGGGTTGATAAAGAATGCATTGAAAGTTTAGCTTCCCCCTAATTCTTTCTGGTTTTGGATAGTTCGACCTGGAAAATGACTCTGTTCTGGCAAAATTATTGTTTATTCCCTAGTCTACCACAAGTATACATCTTGATGATAATGGGCATTATTAACTAATATATTTGCCATGTAATGACTCTGCCATGTTCATGTTAGGTGTTACCTGCTTCTGTGTTTCTTGTACTTAGGCCAACATTTTTCCTATAAGAGATATGAGTGCGCATGGTTGGATTTGATAGCTTCACATATATCTCTCCAAATAATTTCTCCCTTTTTGTGGTGTGTCAATGCCCAATTCATCTTCACCTCCCTTATATTTTCTACTTGGAGATGGTTCCATGCCCAATTCATCTTTGTGGTGTGTCCTGCTTCTTTGTTGGTTACCTTTTCATTCTACTTGGCTCATGATCATGGCATTCCATAGGCTCATTAGGTTTGTCTTAGAATGATGAAAATGTATTGAAATGGGGTCTCTATACTATATGAGTTGTGATAACCACAATTGAGCTTTATCATTTTAAGCCCAGATGGTGCCTCACATTGTTTGGTCCTACATCTATGTGCATGGTCCAAAATCTCTCTTTTATGCCAATAGGACCATAGGATTATTGCTATCTTGTACTCGGTTGTACACATAACTTAAAAAATCCTGTTCTCATCTTCTTGACTGTCAATATGTAAACTCTGAAGTGTGAACCACATCAATCATATCTTTCAGCTCAAACCCACATCATTCATGTTTCACTTGACAGGGCTGCCGGCATTGCATTACCCGTATGTAAGAAATGTCGAACCAAATTTGCCCTTGTTCCTATTTAATTATGATGACCGGAAGCTATATGGAATTTATGAAGCTGCATGCCATGGTGTTATGAATATTGACCCACATGCTTGGACAGATGACGGTGCATGGAAAACTCCTTTCCCTGCACAGGTAATGTTTTTGAATTATCATTTTGCTCTTTCTATTGATTCTTTTTGTTTTTTTAAAGCCTATTATGACCTTTATGAAAATTTTTTATTCAATGTTATGAAGGTTCGCATCCGTGTTAAAATTCAATGCCAGCCACTCCTTGAGAGTCAGTATCGTAAGATCATCGAGCGTAATTACTACCAAGGCCAACATTTTTGGTTTGAATTAGACCACACCCAAACCAGAGGCTTAATAGCATTGTTTCGACCTTGTCCTACAAACACCATTCCCGCAACCATTGCAACAAGAAGGAGCAGCTCCTCGACTGCATCACCAGTGGCCGATTGGAAGTCAGTTGTTATCAGGGGGCATGTGGATACTGAGGCTGCAATACCCAAAAAGAATTCAGATGCATCTCCTGCAGTGAATTCAAATATGTTTGCCTCTCTTGACTTTGATCATGAAGAAAGTGACTGTGCCAACTCAAGCAAGATGTCTTCTGCTGGCCCAGAAGATATAGTAGCCAAAGAGCCAGCACCAAATTCAGAGGAGTTGGGGAAGGATTTTGTAGACACCCCTCATGTGGATGCCACCCCTGACCTAAATGTCAGTGATCAAACACTGCCCAAACAGCAATATGCTGATGAGAGATTTCAGAATGAAGTAGAAGCAGTGGTCCTTAAGCTTCAAACGCTGTCTGCTAAACGTAGTTCTTTACTTTCATCTTCCCTGCACTCTGAGAATGAATGTTCATCTTCCCTGCACTCTGAGACTGATTTGGTTTCTTCTGTTGCTACAATTGACTTGAATGAGGACATTGGAAAGATTTCAGAAGAAACTCCAATTCTTACAGTGGAGGACAATATAGAATTGGATCATTATCAAGGAAAGGAAGAGGTATAAGCCCTCTTCTTTCATTTATCATGTCTTATTTCGTTGTGTTCATACAAATGCTTACTTTTTTTTTTGATGCATGAATGTAGGTGGTGCAGCTTGTGAAAGAAATAAAAGCGAAAAGCTTAGTGTTGGAGAAAAAGCAGGTACCTTTTTTTCATAGACAATATCTGGAATCTAATGCAAACTATGAATGCTTTTGTGGCCGTGTCTTTAGTGTGAGAACACTGAGAAGTATCGTTACTTGGATTTTGCATGACGTGGCTGCGATGGAACTACTACTAGTTTGCGTCATTTTTGCATTATTAATGAGAATGTAAACATGTTATTTTTGAACTCTCTTATCTGATACCACTACTAGAACACATGGTGATATGAGTATCTATAAAAATAATAACAATAAGAATCATACGAATGATAAAATGAGTAAAAGAAATCTTTCAAGCTTTATCGGCTTGGGTGATGCCGCTTCAAGACACATCGTGATTGGCATTTCAAATGTGTTCTTTTAACACATTTCAAATGCTGATTAGGTTAAGAAAAACTAAAAATAATATAATTTTCAATTATTATTTGAGAATCTCAACTAATTAATCATAAATTTTCCAATGAGAGAAGTGTTGTGTGTGTTTTATATTTTTACAATAATTTTATTAATAAAATTATTGATACATATGTATATATCTATATATTAACTAAAAATTAATTTCTGTCACACAGAGCTTAATCCAAAAATATTTGAGAATATCTTAACAAAATCCATCCTAATTAGATGATAAATTCTGTTTTTTGCTTTGGGATAGAGCTTTATTATATAATGGTAAATACATTGTGTCATGCCAACCCACTTTCTATCGCCCAAAGATGGCGATAGGACATTGGAGTTAATTATGGAATTGGTTAGAAATGGTTGAAGTTTGTTGGGGAGTTGGTTGTGAGAAAATGTAAGCCATTGAATCAAGTTGATTGTTGTGTTATAAATACCCTTAGAATCCGTTCTTTTTCCAAGTTTTCCTTATCTCCGTAACTTCTTATTTGATTGTTGTCGTTAGTGAAGGGTTATAAATACCCTTAGGATCCATTCTTTTTCCAAGTTTTTCTTATCTCTGTAACTTCCTATTTTAAACGGTGACAATTGTTAATGGGAAAATTGAAAAATATTAAATAATAAATATATTCTAAACTGTTAATTTAAATCATTTTGGCATTGTAAAAAATATATTTTATAAGTATCAAATTCCTTTTTCTTACTTTTGAATTGATTTTAAGACGACTTAAGTTCCCATTTAAAATATTTGAATTATTTCAAATGTTGGGAGTCAAATCTTATTTTCTATGGTGTTTCCAATGTTGGGATTTAAACTTCAATCTTCAAACGGATAAATAAGGTCAAGATTATTAATTATCAAGGATAGTAACAGTTCAATCTTAGTTAAATCCTCCATGGGGTACGTTAGAGTAACTAAATAATCCCACATCAGCTAAATTGGGATAGTAACCGTTCAATCTCAGTCAAATCTTCTGTGGGATGCGCTAGTAACTAAATAATCCCACATCGGCTAATTTAGGATATGTGAATCTATATATAAGTATATGTCTATCTATAAATAGTGCCACATCGGTAACAAATATGTTAGACATGTGAAACATTATGAAGATGTAAAATGATAAGATAGAAGGGATTTTTATTATTATTATTATTTTAAGATACGAACAAATATGCTAGACGACAAATAAATATGCTAGACGGCATGTGAAGGATATCGTATACTTGAGCACTATGTTAGGTAGGCACACCAAGAAGCTAGATAATCATCTTCAATAGTAGCATGGTTTATGATTTTTTTTTTTAAATTTTGCAGATATGCAATTTTTTCATTATCCTAAGCAGTAATATTTTAGGCCATGAAGCACCAAAGGAACGGGATTACTGAACCTATTTGTGTTTGCTATTGATGGTTAAATTATTTCATGTCATAGGACTAAGCTAACTGAGATCATTATAGTTGCGGACTAATTGTCATTGAAATTTATTTGATTTGCTTGAGTATAACTTTGCTAATATATTTGGTGATGGATGAGTTCTAAGATATTTTTTGTAAGCTTTACTTTACTGGAAATAATATGATTTATGAACACTACACACTTAGACACATGTTCTTTTCTCTGTATTTTTAGGTTGAATCTGATCAGGAAATTCAACGACTGAAGGATCTTGTGAAGCACTCTGAAAGAAAAATAGAGCAACTGGAAGAACATTTAAAGGACTTAGAAACCAAGCTTGAACCTTCTATAACACTTGATGAGTCACTGAACAAATTTGTTGATCAGTACTTTGGTTCAGATAAAGTGATATACCTAATCGGTGGATATGATGGCGTGTCATGGTTATCTTCATTAGATGCCTTTTCACCATCACTGGACATACTAACTCCTCTAAAATCAATGAGTACTGCTCGTTCATATGCATCTGCAGTTGCACTGCATGGAAGTATTTATGCATTTGGAGGTGGTGAATCTAGTGGTGGAAATGTGTGGCATAAAACAGGTAAATTCATTGTTTTAGATGTTCAGAAATTTATTTTTATCTTCTTTCAATCATTACTGATCTAATAGACGTAAATGGTGATATCTGAAGTTGAATGCTATAATCCAAAGTATGATGAATGGACTATGTGCTCTCCTATGAGCACTGAGAGGGGGAATCTTGCTGGGGCTACTTTGAATGGGAAAATATTTGCTATTGGTGGAGGCAAAGGAAGTGACTGCTACTTTGATGTTGAGATGTTTGATCCTGCTCTTAATAAATGGTTTAACTCTACATCAATGCATGAAAAGGTATGCCTTATTTATCTTTTTGTTTTGGTGGTTGTTACTAATGTGCATTCGATTGCAACGAGTAGCTTGTTTGAAGCCAGTGTGCTGAAACACCACTGAGACATTCAATTTTGTCACTTTGAATAGAATGTGAGTCAAATTAACCTTTGGCATACCTTGTTTGAATGAACCAGTATCTTACTAGGTAGTTGCCAGGACGTATCAGTTAATTTAATGAATTGATTAGTCCCACCAAAATTGATAAATTGCAGTGAAGTTGATAATACATGCACAAATAGCCAGATTAATTTGCTTTCTTTGTGTCATACGTGCTAGTTTTTTTCTTTTAGTTTATTAATTACTGTAGTACATAACAACTACAAAAGAGACTTGTCCTGCTTTATCCTATCGTGAGATTATTAATTTAGCTTTTTATCGTCAATTAAAAAAGAACTTTATACTTGAAAGGGAGATTTGTGATATTTATAAGTACGTTTATTGTTTTATTCTTCCAGCGCTTAGCACTTGGTGCGGCAGAACTTCATGGCACACTTTATGCTGTTGGGGGTTATAATGGATACTCTTACTTACAGTAAGAATTCTACCATCTGCTGCTTTTTTTTCATGTGCCTCTTAGATGAAGCCTCTTAGGAGCATTATAAGCAAACTTTTGTAAATGAAATCCTAGTCTCATTCTCTTTAAAAATAAACCACATTAAACAACTTAGACTGGTTATTGAATTTTCTTTATCTAATGAAACATGTATTCCTTTAATGTTTCTTTGATCATTAAAAGATAACAGTCAGTTTAACATACATTGCATACAATTACTTAAAAGTTGAGTTTGTGGGAAATTTATTATTGTTCTACTGTGTTTTAATTACCATTGTGCTTGTAGTCTAAAATCTTTTGGGTCTTCTCCATGTATTTGTCTTTGATTCTTGAGATGCTGAAAGTAAATTCCCGTCTCCTGTGTGAATGTCCTCGTAATTGTTAGTTCGGTTTTCTTGAGATGGTGGAAATAAATTCCTGTCTCCTGTGTGAATGTTCTTGTGTTTGTTACTTCGGTTTTCTCTTTTATTTTTGTGATTTCCTTGATACTTCTTGACACAACCTAGGTTGTCTATTTTCTTTTACTGCCCATTAGTGATGCAATGCAGATCATAGTTGATTAGATGATCAATTAGCCTTTTCTGTTCGCCTTTTTCTCTATTCTCAGATCGGCTGAAAGATATGATCCCCGGGAACGATACTGGACCAGGTTGCCAAACATGAACTCAATAAGAGCTTGTTATTCACTGCAAGCCTTTAATGAGAAATTGTGAGTTCTTCTGTACACTGTCCGCTTAAATAGATTGTGCATGCATTAGTAGTCGATTTCTTGTATGTGCTCATGTGTGTTAACATCATTTTTCTCAACCAGGTATGCTATTGGAGGATATGATGGTAAAAAAATGGTATCAAGTGTGGAAACGTTTGATCCTCGCATGGGTTCATGGTTGATGGATGAACCGATGAAGTTTGCGAGAGGCTATGCTGCTTCCGTGGTGCTTGATAATGCTCTTCTTGTAATTGGTGGAAGTTTAGATGGAGATAATGTCACCGAAAATGTAAGTAACCTTCACAGAACTTTATTTTTGCCTTAATGTAATTTAGATGTACATGATTTTCTAACCAAATGTTATGCCAGGTTGAATCATACAAAGATTGTATTGGATGGACTAATAAATATACAAAAGCAATTACAAAAAGGTGCTTCTTTTCTGCTGCTGTTTTATGAGCTTGGCAAGGGAGCTATTAAAGATGTGTGGGGTTGTAATTATATTGGTTGAAATAATTCAGTAATTGTTGTAGTGTGTAGTTTGTGTATAGGAAAATGCTAATCAGATTGCATTGATTAGCATTTCATTTATGTAATTAATTTGGCTAGTTTTATTGAGTATAGAATGTATACCAAATTGGTGTTGACTTGAAGTAACTGTGGAGGATCTAACCTTATTAAGGGTTGTTCCTTCTGTTTGTTTTTTAAGTTAGTGCACCAAAGAAGAGGGTTTTATGTTTCATCTCGCCCTCTCATGATGTGCCTTTTTTTATCTGCCTTATTCTCCATTGGTCGGATTGGTATTTTTATTTTCATTTTTTAAATATTTAATCAATATATATATATATATATTTTAATCATTTGATTTTTCATAAGCCAAAAATGTTTTTTGCCAACTCCTCCAATTTCAAAGTATTTCCCACACTGAAAAACATTTCGGCAAAAGCAACATTTACCACCTGAGATAGAGAGGAGGGTAAATTGCGGTAGTAGAAAATTGAGAATTTCTCAGAAACGCTCCAGCCCTGGTGGTAAACACAGACAGCAAAACGGCCATTACAACCCAAGTTACTAACCATCACTTGTCAATGATAAAAAAAAAAAGAAAAAAAAGAGTCCAGGCAAGAAGAGCCTATTGTCATTTTGATTTTTTTAAGTTCCCATCCCTTTCTATTACTAAAGCCTCAAAAGCTTCCCAACCAACCTGCTTGATAAATTTCTTCTTCAGAATTCAACCCTCAAAATGCATATTAACAAAACGCCACCACACTGGCATGGAACAGACTTCAGAAGGTAACAATGGACTCTATGGCTGGTCAGAATAAGATACAAGTTCTATAGGGTCTGAGATAATTTCTGACCGATGGTTTAATGGACCAGAGTTCTGGTCATTCTCTCTGAAGTCTTTTATCTATACCACTGATCATTGAACCTGCAATAGAGTAGCAAACTTGGTGTTTAGTGTCATCTTTGTTATTTTCAAACATGGTTTGGCTCATTTAAAGCAATCATACAATGAGGGCATGGAGTGACAGCCATGGAATAAACAAAGGAAAAAGGGAGACTAACTTAAGCAGGTAGTACACCATGACAGACATTAAACATGAGATTTTACATATTTGTTAAATGAGTTGAAAACCAAATAGATAAAGGCAAAATGACATTTTGACACAATGAACATTCAAACAAGATCAGATCCTGACAGAGAGGTAAACATCGACTTGAATAATCAGGTCACATATCATTCATTAAAATAAGGACTCAGTACCCATCATCAAAAACCACAAACATTTCCAATGAGGTGGAGAATTGCTCAAGGGCAGAGGGCACAATGTTGGTGGCAGATTGCAGCACCAACCTAATGTCCATCAATCCAAGGATTATGATGTGATCATAGAGGCTGATGGAAACATAAGATGTGTGGTCTTAACACAGGGTCAGTATGTCTGTGGTAAGGAGAAAGATCCGGCCCACATTACAAAGAAGATGTTTGATGCACTCACTAAGGCTGTCAGCAAGTTTGTGTGGTTTATTCCAACGCAAACCAATCAGGAAATAGATCAGCCTTTTAAGGAGAAGCAAACCGCAGCAAGAGCCAAAAGACGAGTGGCTCATGGTCTAATGTGACTCCGAGATAAGTCAAACCCTATGAGACAATTGACTTTCAAACTCAAATATTTTGTATCCTGGAAGAGGCGTAGTAGATTATGATGGCACCAAAGGTCCTGAAACTTTATTTTGGCCATCGATGGAGTGTTATAGGCAACCAAGAAATAATATGAGATAATGCCTATGCAAATCCTACTGAGTTATACTACTTTCAAGATCCTAGTGTTTTCATGTCACTTAACTTTTCATTCCATGCATTCGGGCTTACTGTCAACAAACTCAAAATCTTAAGCATCTAAAGTGACCCTCTATTTCCAGTTCAGCAATACTTCTGATTATGGTTACATTAATTAATAAACAATTCATATTTCAGATTAGCTCATTGTCTGATATAATTACGAAAACTGCCAATGGTTACCGGCAAAGAAATAATACGTGCAAAAATAGATGTCATTTATGAAAAGATTATGCTCGATAAAAAGAGTATCCTACCATGCAGTCAAAGAAGCTATACATAAATATTGGATGTGCATGAACCTTAAAGGAAAACACACACCCACACCTGAAAAACAAGTGTGCCCATGCATGGCAGTGTTTATAGATAAACAATTGATCTATCATGACCATGGCAAACTTCTTCACATGGGAAACAAACAACACATAAAAAGATGTGAAACAGATACCAATACCATATTTTCAAACACATAGGGGAGAATGCCTCGCTTACAATGGAACCTTTTAAGAAAACCAATGGGAAAGGACATCAAATGAGTGTGCTATACAAGGCGAAGCAGATAAAATTGATCTATCATGTGCATGCCATGATTTTTCCTAAATGAAATAAATATCACTTTGGGATAGTGCGAAAGATGTAACGATTTTACTTGCAAGACATAAATGCTTCATTTAAATTTTTAAATGTATGTTTTAACCAAAAAAAAATTCATGGAGGGGAAGGACATCAAATGAGTGTTCCATACATGACAAAGCAGATGGTTAAAAAGTAATCCATCATGTGCATGCCAAACTTCTTCATACGTGAATCATATACCAGAGAGGAAGTAAGTCAGAAACATAACATTCTTAGGCGCAAAACAGAAATGTTTTGCTTGCATGAAAATTGTTAAAAAGCCACAACAAGAAAGGATATCAAACAACAAAGCAAATTGTTAAACAACTGATCAATTGTGTGCACGTCATAGTTTTAAACAAGTATCACACTGGTAGAACATGAAAAACTAATGTGAAAAAATACAACATTTTTATGCACAAGGGGGTAAATGCCCCGCTTAAAATTTGCTCAAAACACCAAAATGGGAAATGATCAAATCAATGAACTGCACCATACATGGCAAAGCACATAAGCCAAACAAATGAGTCAGCATGTGTTTGGCATAGTTCATACATTAAATAAATATAACATTTTTTTGGTGCAATGCAAAACTTTTCACTTGCATGCAACTTATTAAAAAAAACCCCACAACAAATAAACTTCTAGGATGAAGGAACAAAGGGAATTTTGTAAGACTTACCATCTCCAGCCAAAATTATAACAATCAACATGAACTAATCCAACCCAGCTAGCTTTTTTCGCAACTCAATGTTCCTACTTTCCTGCCAACAAAAGAATAAAGAATTAATTGATAGGTAAAAACAACCTGGTCACAATAGAAATCAACTTTAATTTGACCTAAACAAAGAACTCACGGCTGTTTTTTTTTTCCTACTATTGCCTACTGGACTGCATTTACAAAGAACTTTGTGACAATAATTCAGCTGCCCGAATTCAAAAGCTCAATGGACACTCAACTAACTCAAAATCATTCACAGTTCAGAGAAATTAAAATAGAAGTTTATATAAAAGCTCAACATATGCACATTCATATATCCAGTGAAATGAAAACAGCAGTTACTTCAACATCTACTGCACGTTCACTTGCCCAACCACAAGAATCTGTGAACCCTTTTCTCATAAATCAATGAGGTACCATCAATAAGATTCACGCAATACAGAATGAACTAAACTATAATCATGAAAAGAAACATCCCAAACAGTTGAAATCACTGATATAATAAATAATGTGAACAATCACAAAACTGAGGAACAAGCTCACCTGCTCCAAAACCCTAACATTGCTCTCCTCCACATTCCGGGCGAGGCCCTCAAGTTTAACAAGCATCTTCTTATATAAATCCTCCACCTCCGAAGTATACTCCGCAGCCCCATCTCCCACCAAAATCCCCAACCTCTCAATTCCGAACCCCTCCGCAGAGACATCGAGCACCCGCTGCTCATGTGCCACTTGCCGAAGGCCATTGAGACTCCGTCTCTCCCCCCCATCATCATCTTTCCACCTCGGTGCCATCGGAATCCAAGGGAACGGTGACTCAGGAGTAAACGCCCCATACTGGCCCCGGAAAGCCGGGCCAACGTTGACGATACTCACCGATCGCGGTTCCAGAGCGCCGCTGGGGCAGATAACGAACGCGCGGTAGTCATGCGTGTGTACGGCTTGGTTCCCCGACTCCAACGACGACAAGAGGAGAAAAACGGAGGGTCTAGCGCTGAAATCGGCGGAATCCTGGATTACAGACTTGAAGAGCGAGAGTGAGACAGCGCGCTCGCGCATAGAGGGGCGGAGGGGGGAACGACGGCGAGCAGAGAACCAGCCGATGAGGTGTGAGCCGGGGACGGGAGGAGAACACAGGAAGGAGGAATTGGAATCGATGCGGCCAAGAGGGTCGAAAAAGGACGCAGGGGAAGATGAGGAGAGATGGGAGGTGACGACGGCGGCGAGGGTTGGGGAAGGGGAAGGGCCGAGGTCATCAGTGGGTTCGCGAGGAGGGAGAGGGACAGCGCGGCCGAAGAGGAGGCCGTTGGAGTCGCCGGAGGAGGAGGAGCATCGGTGGAGGATGGCAGCGAGGACGGGGCCCGGGATGGAGATCTTGTCGAATGGGGGGAGGTCGTCGGCCATGGAGAGAGATGATCAGTAACAAGATCGGGAAAGAAGATGAGAAGCCGAAAGGTGGGGGCTGGACGCTGGTTTAACTATGTGCTACATCACGTGAATTGAACGTGATAATACCGCATTGGAAACTGTTTATTTGTGAACACCTTTCTAACAACGTGTGTGTGTATTTTTTAAAAAAAAAAGCAATTTTTAATAGGGAAAATTCAGATTTTTATAAATAATGTGTATTAAGTTAACGATCATGTTTCTATTGATATCGGTCCCTGCTTATGGTGTTCCTGTCTCACTACCAAAAATAAATAAATAAATAAATTTATTAAAAATTTATTATTTTTCTAAAATTATCCTTAATTTATATTTTCATATTTTTCTTTTATATTTAATTTAAAAAATAGAATTAAATAGAATGTTAGGATAATTTTGAAAAAAAAATAATAAATAAAAATTGATAGATAAAAAAGAACATAGATTCATGACATATAAGAAAGAATGGAGAGAATATATAACTACCCTTAACATGGTTTATCCACGTTTATAATAATAATAATAATAATAATAATAATTTGTGTAGAAAACTTCTTTTGTTTTTCCAATTTTCATAATATAAAGCTTACATGGAAAATTTCATTTTTTTAATTCATTTTTTGAATGTCTTATTTTGCTTCCCACCTCTCTCATTCTCTCTATCACATATGACAAACGTTGTCATGGGCCTTTCTAACAAATATGACAAATATTGTCGGGAGTATGTGCATTGGACAAGGACTAAGAGTAAAATATTCAGTTTATGCACTCTCACTTAACATGATTCATATTATAAATCCGAACTCACAAGAAATTAATTATTACTATTGAGTCCAACGAGACTAGAGTGTTGGACTTTTGAATATCCAACACTATTATCTTTCTTTTTCATTAGAATCATTTAATCATCCTCTGTGTATATATATTCAATTTTTTTTTTACCGAATTATGTTTTTTTTTGTCTTCAAACACTTGGTTTTTTTACGCTTTTAATTACAATGATTTTCTTTGGTCTAATATATTTTGGATATTGCATTCATTTTCTTAAAACAAATAGTGATGATCTTTTAAAATTCCCAAATATGTTTCAATTATTTTATATAAATTTTAAAATATTTTAAATTTACATTAAAAAAAAACTCCATATTAATTTGATCCATTGCCATCATCACAATAATCAAGTCATAAAGCATTTAATTTTTATAAGAAATATCAAGAGTTAGATACCCTCCTAGTATATGGTTAACGTGTAAATAGATTATGTGCGGTGGTTTTTTTAAGAAGTAAATGACAATAACATGGGCCACTAACGAATTCAAGTAAATCATGCCTGAATGTGTTTTGCTAATTTCATATCTAAAACCATCATTTTGTTATTTTAATTGAAAATGAGAAGGGCATGCAACAAAATCCTGTTTTATTTGCCCTTGTTCTCCTCTTCAAAATTATATATATATATATATATATATATATATATATATATATATATATATATATATATATATATATATATATATATGTAAATTATGTTGGAAAATCTTATTTGTTGGAGTAGAAACGGGAACGAGATGACGAAGATCGAGGGCGTGCAGAAGCATCGTCCCCTAGAACAAATTCGCCTTCCTTTTTGCGGTCGACAAGAAACTCGGGATGGCGTTGTTCTCCGGGGATTCACGATCCCAGGTTCTGCTCGCTCGCACTGCAGCAGAGAACGTTTAGCGCTCGAGAGAAAGAGGAAAAGATAAAGATTATTCAAATCTGGTGAGCGTAAGAGAGCATAACCACTAAAACAAAGTTAAAGGATAATGAATAGTACTATATATAAAGTGGATGAAGTTCTTGTAACTAGGCAATATGGTACTAAACTTTTAGTGGGAATGTTTTGAAACAAATATGGGCCTAAAGTAAATGGGCCCTCTAACAAATTAAAGCCTTCAAAACTTTAAAAAGCTTTGGATCTTTTCTCGTCTTAGTAAAACCGGTGGGAAGAGAGAATATATGTCTTTAATTATGTTTTTTTTTCAGTTAAACGTTTTTAAATGTGCATTGGTAGAAGGGTCTTGATTTGGGTAAAAAAAAAAAAAGAAAATTATTTTTATTATTATTACTTAAAAATAATAAATAATTTCAACAGATTTTGTCTTGCACTTTTTTATAATAACAAATATTTTTTTTTAAGAAAAATATCACAAATCAAAACAAGTTAAATTCATTTTACAACATCATATCTTGTAATAATAATAAATTTCATTTGTAAGCTTTATTTTTATCATTATTCATTTATTTATTTATTTTTAATGAGCTACATAGCAGTTGGCAGAACAACTAACTCAATAGACACAACCACCTAGATTATTCTAACCATCTCAACGAATCCATTTTCTTTTTAGAATAATTTAAGTGAGTGCTTGGAAGCTTGGATAACATGGGATGGGGATAGGATATCCACTAGTTAGCTTGTTTGGATAACTTGATTAGCATGGATGGGGCCATCCCCATCCCTGAAAATTTGGATGAGTGGCATCCCACCAAATCGATTTGTTAGCAAAATCAGATATTGTTTAAGTCTTGGATTTGTTTGTTAGCAAAATTTGGATTTGTATTGTTAGCAAAATCACTTTTCTCTTGCATCCTTCACAGCAGTGAACAATTACCTTTATTATTGGATTAAAATCATGGTCAACTTAGCTTGATTATCATTAGTAATTTCTCAAACATAAATTTCTCTAAACACCATGCAACAATCAGCACTGAATTACAAATCACTCTTTATGTTTAAGTCTTTACCATCCGCAAGCAAGAATGCTTTTAGATTAAACCCTTAATATATATATATATATATATATATATATATATATATATATATATATATATATATATATATATATATATATATATATATATATATATATATATATATATATAGGTTAAACATTGCATTATTATATAT
This sequence comes from Dioscorea cayenensis subsp. rotundata, assembly GCF_009730915.1. NCBI lineage: Eukaryota > Viridiplantae > Streptophyta > Magnoliopsida > Dioscoreales > Dioscoreaceae > Dioscorea > Dioscorea cayenensis. Next base: position 24,805,427 of record NC_052489.1, on the reverse strand, counting down.
AAGCTTATAGATATATTGCCACAGTATGTTATTTTCTCCTCTTTTTGTTTTGTTGTATTTTTAATAACTTTGATTAATGAGGCATATCTATTTATTTATGCATGCATTGGCAATTAAATACTGATATTGGATTGGATGCTTTGATAAGTAAAGCATCTCCCTCTATAGTTTTAATCAAGTGTTATATATTGACAGATATATATATATATATATATGGAGAACTCATAGATATTGCTGATTTTTAGTTAAACTATTCAATTATTTAATTTGAAAACAAAAAACGGTACATATCATTCTCATTAGTGTGTGAAAGGATAGCAGTAGAGCAGAAAAAAAAGTTGGAGTATTGATGAGATGGGTAGTTGAGATATATATATCTTTAAATTATCATCTGTGGCAAGATATACTCATCAACTTGTTCTGGTCTAACATCACGTCAAATCCTATGAAGCTCACCTCACATACATAGATATATATATATATATATATATATATATATAATATTAAACTTATAATGATCAATAAAGAGAAGATCATTTTGATCCCATTAATTGATCACAATGATGCATGAACTTTTGGAATATTGTATGGTGTCAAATTATCTTATCTAATTAACTTGGTGTCAAATTATTCAAGTCGGTGTAGATTTAAATAGATTCAATCCAACATGCATTAATAAAGAGAAAAAGCATTAGATGTAATCCTTACACTATATGATCAATATATTAACCTTTTAATAAGTTTAATCCAACACATATATTGGTATGATATTACTGATTGTTGTTTGAGAAATATATATGATGGGATATATATAATTTATTTTCATTAACTGCATCACTTCTGTTGTTTATTTTTTTATTGGCTCATTAATAAATTTAAAAATTAAAAAGATGGCAGAAAAAAGAAACATGCTGCTACATCCATGATTTTTTTAATCTCTTCTGCACATAAGGTTATATATATATATATATATATATATATATATATATAATGTTTTCATATTGTTTAACCAATATTAAGGGTTGAAAACAGACATGTGCCCCTGAGTCAAATATAAATAACTTAGTATGAATCAAATATATTAGAGTTTATGAGTTATATACTTCTTAGAATTAGTTCTCTGATTTTAATTATTATCACTAATAATTGAATATTTTTGCCTTACATGGGATTCATGAACATTTATTTTACTTTCCACTTCAATTGTTGATTATTTTTTATTTGTCAATTAGGTAATTTTTCATGGAAAGGAATAAAAGAAAAACCACACGGAAATTACGAGAGGTCGCAGCAATTGCAGCCACAATTATGGGAATTATAGTGACACATATCACTAAGCGTAGATTATGCCGTGCACCCAATTCCCGTAGAGGCTTGGATAGAGAGAATTATCTTGACCGGCTATTAAATGGTGATGACACAACATGCATTAACATGGTTAGAATGAATAAATTCACTTTCTTTAGCTTTTGCTCATTACTACGATCTCGTGAACTACTCAAAGATTCAATAAATGTCAACGTGGAAGAACAATTGTTGATGTTCTTGCATACTGTTGGTCACAACCAACGAAATAGAGTCATCGGACATAATTTTCTTAGGTCTGGCGAAACTGTTAGCAGATATTTTAATCTTGTCCTACATGCCATTGAACAATTACAAAAAGAGTTTATCGGACCTCCATCAAGTACTTTATCAACCTACATTGCACAACGTTCAAGATTTTTTCCATACTTTAAGGTACATAATTGTATTTACATGTTCACCAAAAATATAGGCCAAACGTATTTTAAGAATGACCCAACAAACTTATGTGTTCTTAGGATTGTATTGGGGTCCTTGATGGCACACATATACATGCGAGTGTTCCAGTAGACATGGTTGCATCTTTTCACAGTAGAAAGGGTTTTTCAACACAAAATGTGCTCGCCGCAGTAGACTTTGATCTTAACTTCACTTATGTGCTTGCTGGTTGGGAAGGGTCTGCACATGACTCGATGGTCTTACGTGATGTTTTAGAAAGACCCAATGGTCTTAAAGTCCCACAAGGTATATGTTGCTATTTGTTTACTGATTAATATACAAAACATAAATTGTTATTATAGTATATAGCATAATCCTATATCATTTTGTTGTTCAGGAAAATATTTCCTCGTCGACGCAGGTTATGCTACAAGACCTGGATTTATAGCACCTTTTAGAGGTGTTAGATATCATTTGAAGAAATTCGGGTCACGTATTCCTGAAAACCCTAAAGAGTTGTTTAACCATAGGCATTCATCAGCGCGAACTTCAGTTGAGCGTGCATTTGGGTCTTTGAAAAGTCGGTTTAAGATTCTCACATCTAGGCCCTTCTTTCCATATAGTACCCAAGTTGACCTAACATACATAACCATCTCCGAACATTAAAGCGCAAATGGGCTATAATTAGTAGACTTCGAGAGATGAGTGGTGTGGGTTGGGATGAAGAAAACAAGAAAATAATTATGGGTGAAGAGGAATGCATGACATATCTGATGGTACGCTTTTTATGTCTTATAATTTTTTAGCCACCAGTTATACTTTGTTTATATTTCTCTAACATTAATGATAATTTTTTATTGTTTTGTTAACAGAGTCATCCAAATGAAGAACCATATATAAATAAACCCATTGAATACTATGATTTGCTTGAAGTTGTATGTGGCAATGATCATGCAACAGGGCGTTTTGCTCGAGATAGTATTGAGACACCTCCGACTGATGATAGTGTACCAAACTTTTCGCAAGATAATTTTAATATTGGATTGACACAAGAGGATCTTGGACATGGACAATTTGACAATAATTTCAGGTTTGAGACACCTTCACCGACACCAAACAGCTCACAAGCGTGTACCTCTCAAGAAGCACAAACAAGAAAGAAAGGTAAAAAAAAAAAAATGCTAGTGATGATTCTGTCTTGCACAAACTGTAGGTTCAAAAATGGATAGACTTGCACTTGCAATTGAGGAGCATAACCCAGTCACTCTTACCACCAAGCTAAGTGAAGCATGCATGAAGCTTACTGAAGTTGGTTACTCAACACTTGATGTGGCAAAAGTTTATTCGTATTATGCAGATAGTGAGACCATAACATTCAAATTCTTGGGCGCGCCAGATATTCTCCGCCAGTACATGGCAGAGGAACTTGTAGGACCACCAGGACAACATTTTTAGTTTGGGATGTGTTTTGCATGTGTTTATTCATATTATTATGCATGTTTTTTGTTTGAGGGTTGATGGCTTGTATTTTTTAGTTTTGAGCTACGAAACTATGTCTACAATGTTTTTATAACTTGGTTGTAAACTTCTAGCTTCACTTATGTGTTGGATTTATTATTAATGTGTAATGCTATCAGATTGAAACTTTATTTTGAGGTTTATTGAATTGTTGTAATGCTAATGTTTTCATTGTCTTAAGCCATAATCAATTTGTGATTAGGTACAATAATTAAGTTAAATTTTTGTTTCTTTACATTATGATTTTATTAATTACTACAGTTTAAATGTTTATCTCAATATTTTAAATAAATTAAATTCAATTCAAAAAATCAAGTTAAATAATAAATTGTTATGTTATTTATTAATAATCCTTTTAAAAATATTTTCATGCTAAATAAATAAAAAATTCATATATCTGTTATTTAATCCAAATACTTAATTAAAATATTTTAAAAATAAATTTCTCTAATCATCCACTATAATTGAATTTAATTAAACAAATTAATTATATTTTTAAAAACTATTAATTAAATAAAGGGTAACTTCACCCCCTCATGGATAAGGTAATCATACCACTCTCATATCCACCTAACCAAACATTCAAAAATGGATATCCAAACTTTACATATCCTTATCCCTCTAACCAAACACCAAACAATCTCTATCCTTACTATTAAATCTCTCCAACCAAACTCTTAAACATGGATATTCTCATCCATGGATATTTCATCCATGGATATCCCCATTCATTGGAATACAATATCCCATTATCCAAACACTACCTAAGGTGAGAAACATGTGTTTCATAAGAAACTAAATTATTAGCCAACTGGTTTCGTTTTTTTTTTTTAAGATAAAATGGTCAAATCACCCTAAAATCGTGCACATATGTGAAGTTAATACTTTAACATATCTGTAGTCTCACTCTACATGAGTTGAAGTTTGAATTCATCTTCTTAGTAGAAGAACCTATGTTAATAAACCAAGGAGTCATTGACCTAATTCTATTTCCTTGGTATAAGATTCACACTCAAATTGCCATTTTTATCCAACATTCTTTGTATATCCATCACCTCTTATTCCAGTCTCCACTTTAACATCCCTCGTTATAATAAAATCAACCTTCAAATGTAGCTTTCTGGTTTTACCCAAGGCAATATAATGTGCACTACCTTGGCTTCTTCAGCAATGCAGGTTAGAATCGAAATTCCGTAACAGCATGTAAGAAATACTATGTTATTAGTATCAAGTATAAAAAAACCAACTCCTCCACTTGAATACCCTACTTGAATCATGTTGGGAAAGTGAAATAGAGGCAACCAAATCCTTTCATGCTTGAATGAATGAAAAGATCAATAATTGTTTGTCCAAAAACAATATAGATCACAAAAACATCACACAAGCAACACAACAATTTTTAACATGGAGAACTCCTTCCAAAAAGAAGGATAAAAAACTACGGAACCTATCTCGGGTCCAAAAGTAAGGCTCCACTATGAATCAACAATGTCTACAGCAATCAAATATGTTCACTAGCACATCATGCTGAAACATGAACAACCATCACAAAAGAGAAACATAAGACTATGAAGAGATGAATTACGGATGCAATTATTGTAATAAAAGACAACCTTTTTGACCTCAAACAACGATTACCACCGTTCAGAATAAACCTCCAAATGTCTTCTAAAGCTAACCAAAAAATTAGTCAAATCAGACTGAGGATGCTATGTTGATCGTGAAGTTAGATCAAACTCACCAAAACAGAAAAACAACCCAAAGCACCTTTATTCAGAAAACCCACCATCAAAATCAGATCTCCACCGTTCAGAATGAAGAACATTGATATGCGAACATGTCCACCAAATTTTAGCTTGATCAGACTATAAATGATTGTCCGATTGCTAAGTTGATGAAACCGGTTGTAGAATAGAATATCTCACAAACTCTCCATTTCTTTGTTTTCTCAAAGTGGCTGCAAAAATCGTAACTTCTTTTCCAAGAAAATTCCTGAAAAAATATTATTAAAACCCTAATGGGTTATCATAACATGGGCCTCACAGAATATTTGGGCTTTCTCCGCATAGGAAGGGAATCCAAGCCCAACAAATCATCAGAATGCAAAGAAGCATTTGCAAAGAGAAGAAGTTGTGAACAAGAATGTGTTCTTATATTAAGCAAGAATTTTTTTTCTTCATTTGCTTAGCAGTTAGGGGCGGAGTCAGAGATGGATGAAGGGGGGCATGGCCCCATGTCTACATCCCTTTACGGATATAGATATGGCTCTGATTTTCTAATAAATTATTATATATAGTTTAAAAAATTATATTTTAAAAAAACATTTATAAAAATTTATTTTTTTGGCACCTTATTCTTTATAAATTTGTATATAAAATTTAAAAAAAATTATGTTTAATATATATATATATATATATATATATATATATATATATATATTGTTTGATCCAGATATATATAATATAAAAAATTATATTTTTACAAAATAATTATAAAAATTATTATTGGGCCTCTCATAATTCTTTTTTTCACTTGATCCCGTAAAAATAATTCCTAGATTCGCCCTTGCTAGCGGTAACGTTCCAATACCCCGAGACATGTTCTAATCCTCTCTTCTTATAATCGAACCATGATCCTTGCGAATACCTTCGAAGATCAAATTATACCTGACTTTTCAAATTAATTAGATAGTACCGGCAGCAGCAGTTGATCGAAGTGGTAGAGATATGGGTTGTTTAAGATAGTAGTTTGAATTCAAATTCTTGTGTACGCATAAAACACTAATCGAGAGAGGTCACCAATCGAGAAATGTCAATTATTTATAAGGCTCCAAATATCTCACTCCAATAAACTGATGCGTCAAAAAAAAAGTAGAAGTAATAATCGATATAGAATGTTTGTACTTGAACAAGATACAATTCTCAAATCAAGTTAACCATATAGTATTGACAGGAGGTTGATCCAAGTAATTGAAGTATGAATTACTTAAGCAAATGGTTTGAGTTTGAATTTTTGTGTATACATAAAACACATGTTGGGAGATGTCTAGTACCTCAGCCCAAGAAATCGATGGGTCAAAAAAACAAATAATAACTATAATAATCGATACATAACGCCTATAGTCGAACAACATACAACATACAAATCTAAATCCAAATCCATAAAGTAGCCCAATCAAAAAATACAACATTGATACCAATCAGCTCATTCACATTACCTCCATACAATTTTAGCATAATGACAAGTAAAAAATAAATGGTCAACTCTCCCAATCCAAACCACAAAACATACCCAAGGAAGGAGGGTTGATATTGAGCGCACATAAGAACTTAGATGTATTAAAACACCCAGATAAAAAATTTAATCCCAAGGACCTCGTTGAGCTTCCATATTAACTACCAACTAATGTAATAGTCATTCCTCATGTCCCAACTATCATTTATATCTTTGCAATGTAAATAGAAATTTCAGATAAAACATGTCATTAACAAAATTTGTATGATACATAAGACATCATTGGCAAGGTTTTAGCCTAACTCAAATAATATGAACAAATAAATGTATACTTTAATTAAAGTAATCCATAATTAATAACAACTAAATTTGGCTTATAACTTATAAGGTCTAACTAATTTAATAGGGTTTTTTTCGTATAACAAAAAAGATTTGAAGGAGCTCACAAAATTATAATAAGAAAAAACACTACAAAACCTAGGTAATCTCCTTCCACAAAGAATCCTGTAGGCTAACCTTGGAGGAATGCAGGCAAGAGATAGTCCTTCACCAAAACCTAGGCGACGTCCTTAAACAAGAAGAGTTATACTGAAAACAAAGACCCAGGTTGAGGTGGCTGAAAGAGGAAGATGAAAATACTATGTTTTTCCATGCGATTGCAAATGGTAAAAAAAAAAAGGTATTTATACCAAGCATTCACCAAGGCAATAATAGAGTGGAAGATATTAAAGGGATTGGGAAGATTTTAACTATGCTTTTCCAATCCTAATTTGGGTCCCAGAGAGATTCCAAATTTAAAATATCTTGGGATATATTGCTCATATGTAGAGAGAGAGAGTGAACCGCGGGGACCTAGAGAGATCTTTGTCCTTGGAGGAGATCAAGAAAGCCACCTTTGAGTTGGGTACAGATAAGGCGCTTAGTCCTGATGGGTTCCCCATCTTGTTCTTCCAAAAATACTAGGATACAGTAAATGTCAATCTTGTTAAGCTTTGTGAAGACTTCTACTTTGGGCGAGCCAAATTAGAATGCATAAATTGGGCTAACATTGCCTTAATACCTAAACTAGAAAATCCTAAAAATCCTATGGATTACAGACTTATTAGCCTAATCAACTCCTCACTCAGAATTGTGTCTAAAATTTTGGCCTCAAGTCTACGTCGAGTCATTAACTCCTTACTCGATCCGTCGTAATATGTATTTATTAAAGGGCGCTGCATTCTGGATAATATTATGAGTGCAGAGGAATTAATTTTTAGCTTGCAAAAGCGTAAAATCCCTGGCCATGTGCTCAAAGTTGATTTTTCAAAAGCATTTGATATAGTTGATTGGGATTTCCTTCTGGAGTTGTTAGCAGCTCGAGGATTTGGTCAGCGACAGATTGAATGGATCAAGGCCTTGCTTTTTTCCTCTAAAGCTAATATCTTGGTGAATGGATCTCAATGCGGATACATCTGGTATCGTCGGGAACTAAGACAAGGAGACCCACTTTCTCCTCTCCTATTTATCTTTGTTACTGACATTTTGGGCACGATGTTCTCCCATGCGTTTAACTCGAGCATCTTGCATGGAGTTTGACTTGGTGAATTTGGGAAAATGTGCAACCTCCAATATGCCGATAATTTACTTGTCATGACATCAGGCGGTATGGAAGACCATAGGATCATCATGCTGATTTTATTTTTATTTGAAGGCATGTAAGGTTTTAACCATTAATTTCTCTAAAACATATTTGTACTCCTCCAAAGCTGATCGTTTACTAGAGGCCAAGCTAGCACAAACTCTAGGCTGCACAACTTGTCTCCTCCCATTCACCTATCTTGGACTACTAATATCCGGGAAACGACCTAGACGTCAAGACTGGGAAAGTTTAATATCAAAGATCAGGATGCATCTCTCTTCGTGGAAAGCTAGTTTTCTTCACTAGGGGCAAGACTAACATTGCTTAATTTAGTTTTGTCTGCGCTACCTACATACGGGATGTCCATTTTCAAGCTTCCTCTTTGGGTTACCAAAGAAATTGACCTGATTAGAAGAGATTTCCTCTGGTCTGGACCAGAGATTGAGAAGCCAAGATGTCGACTAGTGAACTGGAAGCATCTCTGCAAGTCTTGAGGCTAAGGTGGTTGGGGCATGTTGGATCTAGAGTAGTTTAATCTCTCCCTTCTAGGGAAATGGTGGTGGAAATTGATGACAAATGATCAATGGTGTGGGTTCAAAGTCTTCCGTTTCAACTATGGGAACTATAGTGCTTCCAAGTGTGTGTTCTCCGAACCCTCTAGAAGGAAATCTTTCTTTTGGAACTGAGTTCTTAGTTGTTGGTTGGCTTTCAAGGGATACACTGATTGCATAATAAGTGATGGGTCCACCACCTCCTTTTGGCACGATCGGTGGTTTGAGGGGCGTGCTCTCATGAATATTTGGCCACATGATTATAGGACCTCACATCTTTAGTGGGGAACAGTAAGGGACCTTACCCATTTGTTGAACACAACTCCTTTTAACTTGGATCTAAAGGCCTCAGAATACGTAGGCAAACTCAATAGCTACAATAATGGTGAGGAGGACTGTGCCTTACTCCTAACAGCAATTTCTCCATTAAATCTTTCTACAAATTTCTATATGATGAAGGATTGAGATGCCAGATATCTTGCCTATTCTGGAAAAGCACATGCCCACAAAAAATTAATCTTTTCAACTGGCTTGCGTAGAGAGATAAATTACTCACTCTTGATAACTTCGCTAGGAGAAGTTGCAACAAACTCCGGACTACAACATGTGTCATCTGTTATTTAGACCACTTGTTTCTGCACTGTTACTTAGCTAAACATGTTTGGGGCTATTTTGGTCAGCTTCTCTAGCTACCTCCCTTGCCTTCCTCACTCATTGAGCTGTGGTGACTAAAGAATGTCTATCTGGCCCGCCATGCAAGAAATAGGGGATCTTCTAACTATGGCCATTACATGGAATATTTGGTTTGAAAGAAACAAGCGCATTTCAATTTTAAATCTGTCCATGTTCATTCGATTATTGTCAAGACTGACCATATGATCCTAATTTGGTTGTCTGCAATTCCATGGGGAAAAAAATCAAAGCTTGAAGATTCCATTGCACTTGTTCACCGCAGTCTTAAGTTCTTGGGATCTCGTTCTGAATCAGCCGGTACGAGCGATAGTGGCGGTAAGGCTTCAATCCAAGACACTGGCTAGAACTGCATCATGAGTCTTTCCACCCTGGATGATGTAATTCAGGACAATGTGAGGTTGTTTCTTTTTTGTACCGTTGTTTTTGTCTCGCTTTCTCATTTTATGTTGATCCATCTCTAGTGAACTTTTTTGTTGTTATTGTTTTCCTATTGTTCTTCTCTTCTATATTTCCATTCTTTTTTTTTTAATATTAGTGATTTATTTAATTTTAAAAAAAAACCTACTAAATTCCTCACATGAGGTACAACATACATAATTGTACCTCACATAATAAAAGTTGATCATTCTAACCACCAGCAATGATTAAGGGATTAGACATAATGAGAGAATATATATATATATATATGGGATCTTGCCAAATTTAATAAATAAAATTACTTAAAAATTAAAATTTAAACATTTTTTTTCAACAAACCCAATAATAAGCTAATATATTAATAAAACAGATACTTTAAAAAACACATGCAAACCGCTAATCTCAACAATAAAATCCTGTGGCAATCATTGTACTTTAACAAATAATTGAACTATATACATTTGTTTTCATGTCAATAATTATATCAAGATATGCTTAATCACATTGGACCCAAATGAACCAAAAATTTTAACCATTCAATTTGTCACCCAACTTAATTAGCTAAATTTCACATCTCTTGTCACCAAACAAAACCCTCCAACTAAATGAAAACTTTGATAATTTTTTTATTCTTCTAAGTTTTCATACAAAGAATTATTTTCTTAATTGAGGGCTTAAAGCTCCTCACCAACCATCTCAAACAAATAATTTTTTATCTTTTTCTTTTGCTTTACCTTAGACTATCATTAACTGGTTTAGATCACTTTCAATTAGTCCTACTGGAAATGTTAGATATAAAAATAAACCGAACTATTTAAATATATTATATTATAACATAATTTTAAATTTAGTACATATTAATAAAATAAAAATAGAGACTTCACCATTATGTCCCCACAAATACAAAACTCAATTTCATTACACAATACTAACAAGAATGAATACAAGAAACCACCAACCAAAGATTGAGATTCCGATCACTTTGATGCAATAGATCATACCAACATGGAACAAACTGTAATAACTACTAATTATTCCCCACATGCCACCCTGTTTTTAAAATTTTATTCTAAACTACCAATGATACAATGATCTCAAGCCTTTCACATGTTCTATAACACTTGTGATTTCACTAAACTATTAAGGTTGAAGTGTTCATTGCCTCTCATTTTGGCCTCAATAGATCTTTAATTAATTCAAGCCATGTATTCATTATGGATGAGAACTACAAGCTCCAATGATATCATCCCATGTGGCATTAGACAATTAATAGAGCCAAAGAAGGAACCATGTGCGAATTATATAAGTTTGTAATTTTATAACAAAAGTTAGAAAACATGTGCTGCATTGGCCATGCTGCTTGTCGTTGGGTTTTTGCATCATGTGCTCCAAGCATTTGAATGCACATTATATGTGTACCATGTTGGTTTTTCAGTATCTCTTTTGATTCCTTCTTTCTTTATTATTAATTTTCGGTAAATTTGAAATCGTGAATATAAATTTAAAAATTATGGCAACTTTTCCGTCCTTATTTATTTATGTGCTTTTATGTAATACTCTGCTTCATTATTGTTGGAATAAGTAAGTATCCTTATTTGTCTCTGTGCTTTTATGCAATACTTTACTTTATTATTGTTGGACTGAATGATTCGGCATGTTTCTCAGTAAAGTCTCTGATAAGCAATATTGAAAAAAATTTGTTTATTTATTTTTTTATGTTTGTTTTTTTTTAATATAAATAAGCAATAATTGAACTTTTAATATTAAAATAAAAAGATATTTGAATCTTTGATTTTTATTTAAAAGAGAAATGGAATACTAACTTAATTATTAGGGTGGTGGAAGTTTTTTTTTTTCAATAGCTCTTTGCACTATCAGCAATGTTAGTTCCCTTCAACGAAGTAAGGAACATGTATTATCTGATTTAAAAAAAAAAATCTATGAAAATTAGAAAAATGATCCCATAAACTCAGTTTCGTGGTATTTATGACAGAACAGAGATGTGGTTCATCCTCACCCATTGGATTACCTCAATTTAGTGATTTCTAAAACGAAAGGTAACAATCTTTTAATATAATTACCAATCAATTTGTATATTATATAATGAATAAATAATAAAATTTATAAACCCATGATTAAGATTGAATCAAGTCTTAATTTTGTGGTAGTTACCACCAAACCGAGTTCACTAGATTATTTTTCTGAAAACTATGTTACCATCTCATCTCACTCAAAATCTATAACTTTGTTTTAATAAGTTGATTAAAAAAATCATATAATGTATTTTTTTTTCATTTTGTAAAGCCAATAAACTACAATTTCATTGAGATATTGAAAACATCTTTATAAAACTTTCTTTTTAAAACCAAGTGGTGGAACGGTTGATTTGCCACCCAAGTAGGAACGTGACATCAAGTATCAATTTGTTGGTGTATTGATCTTAATTCAACCATATATACTTCATTGGACTCACAAAATTAGATACATGCATGCTCTCCCTCACCAACCCTAGTGGACATATTTGACTAATTATGATCAATAAGCTTGTCTCAATACCAAGCCTTTTGGTATGAATTGATTTGATTTTATAATATCTAAGTTTAATTACTGATAATATTCTAAGATATCGAAAAAACCTATTTTTTTACATCATTTGATGTGAGAATATTATTTTTTGATAATATTGTAATTACATGATTATAACAATACAAATTATTATTTGATTTTTTTTGTTTGTCTTTTATTTTTCTTTCATATTTATTTATAAGTAAATCATAAATAAAAAATAGAAATAAATACATAATATCTCACATATGTGAAATATTGAGTATAACTTAATTTTTTTAATAAAAATAGATAAATCATAAATTTATTATAAAGAAAACAGAACAAACAAATTCAAAACAAAATATACAATAAAAAAAACCAAAAAACAAGAATAAAAAAACCAATGCAGTCACTAGGGGTGAAACCAAAACACATAACAACAACAAATAGAACACAGACAAGTATAACTTTAAATCAAATAAATAAGGAATAATATGAAAAATAAATAAATAAATAAATAAATGGATCCTTTGATTCATGAGAAATACATAGAAACTGGATTTGTGGAAACTCGAGTTGGAAAATATACCAATGATTGGGACAACATTATTCAGGTTCCAAAATTATTGAAAGCCATTTGCATTTTGCACTCATGTGATTTGAATTTTCAGGGACCCATATGATTCTATGTACGATAAAATACTATTTATTTAATTAATATTCATTTTTTATACGTCTTCAAATCTTCAACTTACATTGTAATTAAATACTCTCAAATCATTTTTTTATTATTATTTTTAGCCGTATTGACATGATATATGATTATTTTAAAGTTATATAAAAGTTTCATTTATACACATCAAATGTAAGTACTGATAAGTAATAAACAGTAACTATTTTAATTAGCGATCAAATGCAAATTATTGATTGATTAGATTAGATAATTAGATTGGGCTGTTCACTGCGAAATCCGATAAATTTTGAAATAGCAGGTCAAAACATGCATTTTATTTTATATTTTTTTTGGGTTGTAAAATGAATTACTCTCATTATTTCTTTTATTTATATTTAAAACAAAGTACATTAATAAAGTATTTCAAAAATTTAAAATTAAAATTAAGAAAAAAAATAACTTGTATGAATTTTTCATTTCACAATAGTGACAAACCACATGTTAGGGTGGGTACAAATACAAACTTTATAATTCAAATACGGCTTTTATTTTATGTGAGTTGAGATTTACATATATCTCCTCAAAGAGATAATATGAACATTTTACATAAATAATAGGTGCTAAAAAAATTAAATGATCATTTGTTGTTACCTACATTTTGGACAAATTATTATCTTTTATGTTCACTTCTGTTATTAAAACACTTTGCCATATGGAGTATGTATATATATATATATGAAAAGCATGAGTCAATTATCATGGAGTATTATACTCCCAATTTAATATCAGAGTGATACCTAACTCCAAATACCAAACAGCCACGAACACAGCCATTAAACACACACGTGGCCTCACAATAGCCACATCAACAACCTCTCCTACATCAATCCTCACGTGCAATTCATGTGCTTCTTCACCAACCCCATTTATCAAAAGGAATCTTTACTGATACCCGTATCTTCCTCCTTAACGGATCCTTCCCCTTATCGGGTTTCGGATCCAAACTCAACACCTCTTCAAATTCTCTCTAAATATTTCATGAAATAAGAATAAAAGAATCGTAATAAGTATATAAGGTAAAATAAATTTTAATTTGACTATGTTTTCAGATCCGACCCGTTAAGAGTCTCCCCGACTCGCAATACCTACCCCGCCAAAGCACCAACAACCATGGCCGCCTATAAATACCCCTCCCCGTCCTTCCACTGGTCCAAGCGCCACCATTGCCTCGCTCTCGACCCAGCTCTCGCGAGACTTCTCCTCCTCGTTGGCATTGAATCAACGAGCAATGGCCTTGGCTTCTGGTTCCGCTCTCACCTCCAAATCCTTCTTCTCCTCCCAATCTCTCTCCGGTGGCGGAGGTCGTGCCGATCACCTTCTTCCTGCCGTTCTCAACGCAAAGGTACGCCCTGTGGCTCGCCCGATCTCCGCCGTACATGCGGCCGAGCCGGCGAAGAACCCTGTGGTCGTTGAGAAGCCAGCGGTGCCGGTGAAGTCAGGGAAATGGGCTGTGGATAGCTGGAAGACAAAGAAGGCTTTGCAGCTGCCCGAGTACCCTAACAAGGAGGAGTTGGATTCGGTTCTCCGCACTATTGAGAGCTTCCCGCCGATCGTGTTCGCTGGTGAGGCGCGGCACCTCGAGGAGCGGCTCGCTGAGGCCGCTCTCGGCCGCGCGTTCCTCCTCCAGGGTGGCGACTGCGCTGAGAGCTTCAAGGAGTTCAACGCCAACAACATCCGTGACACCTTCCGTATCCTTCTTCAGATGGGCGTCGTCCTCATGTTCGGTGGCCAGGTGCCAGTCATTAAGGTCGGTGGAACGCTATAAACTATAGATCCGTCTAGATCTATGAATTTGGCCTTCCAATCGGCCGGATCTGAGATGCTAACCCTCGATCTGATGATTTTGCGATGATTTTGTGTTCAGGTTGGGAGGATGGCGGGGCAATTCGCCAAACCAAGATCGGAAGGTTTCGAAGAGAAGAACGGGGTGAAGCTGCCGAGCTATCGAGGGGACAATGTGAACGGGGACGCTTTCGATGAGAAATCGAGGATTCCAGACCCTCAGAGGATGATCAGGGCGTATTGCCAAGCGGCGGCCACGCTGAACCTCTTGCGGGCCTTCGCTACTGGTGGCTATGCCGCTATGCAGCGTGTGACGCAGTGGAATCTCGATTTCACGGACCACAGCGAGCAGGGTGACAGGTATTCCATCCCTTTCCTTCTTGTTACCTTTTCCTGATTTTTTTTTTTTCTATCTTTGTTTTATCTTTTTTTTTTTTTTCGCTTTCTTTTCCTTTTGTGATAAGGAATTAGAAGGTTTGGGTAGTATGTGTGGTTTTCCATATGAATCTCTTGTTCACCTTTATGTGGCCATTTCTCTTTGTGCTTTTCTGGGACCTTTTCTTTGTCTTTTTCTTGTTCACTATTCTTGAATTTACAAGTGATTTCCTTTGAATTTGGTATTTGGCGTAATTCCTTTGCAATTTAATTCATCCACTTTTAAATTTTGGTGGAAACGAGCAGGTACAAGGAACTAGCACACCGTGTTGACGAGGCCTTGGGGTTCATGGCCGCAGCTGGGTTGACTGTTGACCATCCTATCATGACAACCACTGACTTCTGGACATCACACGAGTGCCTTCTCCTTCCCTACGAGCAGTCTCTCACACGTGAGGACTCCACAACCGGTCTCTTCTATGATTGCTCCGCCCACATGCTCTGGGTCGGTGAGCGCACTCGTCAGCTTGATGGAGCCCACGTTGAGTTCCTCCGTGGCGTTGCCAATCCTCTTGGAATCAAGGTATACTAAAATTAACACCAATTAATGATCTTGAATAATTGAATCCCAATTAGAGAGTGTACTTAGTTTGTTTGATGGATTGTAGGTGAGTGATAAGATGGATCCTAGAGAGTTGGTGAAGCTGATTGAAATCTTAAACCCAACTAACAAGCCTGGAAGGATCACTATAATCGCCAGAATGGGAGCTGAGAACATGAGGGTCAAGTTGCCACACTTGATCAGGGCTGTCCGTGGTTCAGGTCAGATAGTCACCTGGGTCAGCGACCCCATGCACGGCAACACCATTAAGGCCCCATGTGGTCTCAAGACTCGTCCTTTTGATTCCATTCTGGTAAGTCATTCTCCCTTTCTTTCCCGTGTGCTAAATTCCAACTTACATGTGGTACTATGAACAATTGATTGATTGAATCCCGACATATAGCTATTATATGATACATTCTTGTCTTATATCATTTCAAAGACTTTTAGTTGAATCTAGATAATGGCATTTTTAGATACCAAATTTCTATATTAACTTGTTATTCATCTAATAACTTAGTGTTTCTATCTAAGAGATGCAATGAATCATGCCTGAATAATATGTGTTTGTGATGTACATACCAAGATATCAAAACGGATATAATTCAATATACTTTTGCAAATTAACAATGTGGAAATGAATGAAAGCAAAATTAGAACTGATGATTAATTATGAGCAGGCGGAAGTAAGAGCATTCTTTGATGTGCATGAGCAAGAAGGAAGCCATCCAGGAGGTGTACACCTTGAAATGACCGGCCAAAACGTCACTGAATGCATTGGAGGATCACGTACTGTTACCTTCGATGACCTCAGTTCCCGCTACCACACCCATTGTGACCCCAGACTCAATGCATCCCAATCCCTGGAGCTGGCTTTCATCATCGCTGAGCGTCTGAGAAAGAGAAGGATTCGTTCACCCAGAACCGATGACCTTCAATCTTTGCCCCCTTTGGCTTTCTAAACTACTATCCAACCTGAGCATCCTTATCTTATCTCGGCTTTATTAATCTGAACTACTTCTTGTTCTTTTTTCCTTTTTTTTTTAAAAAAAAAAATTTAAGTTACATGTGGCTTGTATTTTGTATGTAATGCAAGGGTGTAATCTATCTATGTATTACCTTTGTGTACTATTTGTTTGGTTTCCCGGGCAGAGAATAAAAGAAGAAAAAGAAATATTTCAATTATGCATTTGATTATTGTCCTATGGTTTGGTGGGGCTAGTTTGATTCAACTGAGTATTCAAAGTCTGAATCTGAAAGCTGCGTCTCACCAAACCTGAATATTTTTATTTTACTCACCTAACTCTTTTTACCTACCCCTATTTTGTTTCTCAGCTTCAGTCTTTTTTGTTGCTCTGGATATGTATGAAGAATACCATACGGAACACGTGTAGAAGATGGCTTAGATTTGGCCTTTGACTCTCTTGGTCTTATTTTGAATATTTTAATTAAATTAGCATAAATCACATTAAATTTCCACCAAATTACTGATCTCTTCTCTGCTAGAATGACTTGCCAGTCTCTGGGTCAACATGATGAGGCAACTTACTTTGAAATTATATGGCATGCGTTTTTAAATTATCAATTAGCCGAAAGGTTTTTATTTGTTTAATGGCGGGTTTTTACTTATTACCTCTAATCGTTAGGAGAAATAATATGAAAATCAACATAAAATCTTGTAAAAAATATATTTCAAATTTTAACTAAAATAATTAAAAAAAAGTTTTGGATCTTATTTTTCTAGTTCGTATTAATTAGGTTTTTCAAAAATTTTCAGATGATGTCAAAGTTTTTCCCCGAAGTAATAATATTCAGTTTTAAAAAAAAAAAAATAATTTTGTTTTTCTCATTGAATAAGCTGTAACATTACTGAATAGTAAGTAACTACTTCTTGACTTGATTAAAAGAGGTTGCTGAAACTTTTCGCCAATACTCTGATTATTTTAACATAACATTATGCTGTCAAAATAAAGCATATGAGAGGTTACAGTACTTTCTCGCCAATGCTAGCTTAACTTCCTAACTACGCACCAGACTCATTTTTATTGCTTTTTAGTCATCTAAAGTCAAGATTCTCAGACTCCCCCATGTTCACACATAGAACCAAACAAACTTTTTTTTTCCAAATATATACACTTCGAAAGACTAATTTCCTAATAACCAGTGATTGAATACATGATCCCTCTCAAGGTCTTCTGAGCCTAGGTTTTGGTTTTACAGAATTTTTTCCCTAAGTGAATTGCCTCGTCAAATTTAAAAAACCTGCAAATTTATTTATTTATTTATGAACAAATCAAAAGAATATTTACTAACTTTAACTTTTATACAGATGATTTATCCAAAAGAAAAAAAAAAAAAAACACTTCATTAGGTGTTGAAAAAAATTTCCTTCAAGTTATGATTCATCCATTCATGTACCATTGAGCGGGTGGCTTCCACCATGATACAATATGCATTGATAGGTCGGTCCATGGTCGTTATCATCACCTACAACAATGAGCATACCCACATACACCCATAAGTCAATAGAAATTGTCACAATACTTCAAAAATCAAAATGACCAGACAATATTAATAGAAAGCTGAAATATCTCACTCAGGGATTTGACAAATGGAAGCAGAGAAACCAATGATTTGGACCGTTCCCACAACACATTCTGGCATATGCTTCAAGTAGCAAATACACAATCAACAATTGTATCTCACAATACAAAACATTGCAAAACTATATGTAACCCAGAATTCAGGCAGCGAAATTCTATATCTTAAGAATAGTAGCATTTAGACCTCAATGTATATATTCAAAAAATAGAAGAAACCAAGTCATCGCTGAAGCTAGAAATAAGCCAACATTGGTAGTTCTATGAATTCACCAAATCTAAGACGCTGCAGTAACGGAAGGCTTTGATGCAGCAGAAAGCTTGGATCTCCTCTTGGCCAAGCTCTCACTCCTGCGCTCACGCTGCTCCTTGAGCCGGCTGGCAAGAAGCTTCTGATACTCAGCTGCTTCCGATTTGGCCTTGGCAATCCTCTTCTTCTTTTCACCAATTCTGGCCCGCTTCCTCTGCAGTGTTAATGGAGTTACCAACCTCTGGATTTTTGGTGCCTTGCTACATTTCTTTCCTGTGAAGCATATGAACATTTTGACTTCAAGTACAAGCAGCAGGCCATTGTTCTGCATAGAAACTCAGTAGAGTTTCTAGAGATAAAATGGAAGATATGAACAGTCATGGATGGAAAACAAGAGGAGAGTTGTCAACTAACCAGACTTGGTGGTGAATGTTCGACGATAAGTGTTCACGTACTTTCGGACATCATCCTCCTTTGAGAGGTTGAATAACTTCCTGATCTTAGACGCTCTCTTTGGTCCTCTCATCCTTGGCTTCTCTGTGTCAGTCAATCCAGGAAGATCATTCTCACCCTTCTTGACAATGACCAAGTTCAAAACTGACAGGTCAGGACTAACAATGCACCCTCGAACAGATTTACGCCTGCGCTCTCCGTTGCGCCTACCATACCCCCGGAAGCATGGGGTTCCTGTCATTACAAAATACAACCATTACATTTGGACAAATAAGAATAAGTGATAGACCTAGGATGCCATCATTAGATGTTTGATAGAAGAATTAATGATCAACTTGCCTCTGTGAAGCAGCAAACGAACACGTCCAGGAGTCAACACTCCCTGCTTCATAGGGAAACCTTGTTTGTCACACCCACCCATGATTTTGAAGACATAGCCCTTGAACTCCTATAGGAACAACAATAAAGCAAAAAAAGGCAAAGAGGATTCTTCTTTAAAGATGAGGCATTTGACAAAATCCACTGTGGCATAGGATTATGTATGTATATATATATATACATATCGATAGATAACCATATCATACCTCACCAAGAGCATCCCCATTGACTTCCTGAGAGATTCTCTTGTCAAAAAATGCACGGCTGCAAGATTAAGAAGATGTTATTTAAGATAACCTTGGGCAATAAACATAGATTTCCAAAAAAACACGTAATGACATCATAATGTAGCATACACTTAACACAGCTATTTCACAAATGTAGGATAGTGTAACAATTGCATATGTTGCTAAAGAAGTTCTATAAAGACGGATGCCTAACATTAACAACATACTGATGTTTTACTTGCAGAATGCTTCAAGTGTGGAGCCTTAGGGTCAAGTAGAAGCAACTCAGGGACAAGACAACTACCTAATTTGAGCAGCAGAGTTCACGACAAAGAAAAGCCACCACCATAAAGCCACATAAGTAATAAACAGAAATAACCTTCTTGAAGAGAGAAACTACTGAATATATGTACTTATTAAAAATCACCAACGTGGATTATCCTTCACTTTTAATTCCATTTTTAAAATTGTTTTAGTCATCCTCCCAAATTAACCTTTTAATAAGAGTCATCATGTAAACTAAAGATGATATTGCATATAATTTTCAAAAATAAATCATACATCCTTCAATGTGTTACGGTAAAGCAATATTAGTAAACACAAACAGAAGCTGAAACATGGAATAACATATTGCAGTAAACTGGCAGCTCACAACAGACACTATTTGCTTATATATCTTCAAGCTTTGGGCACCAAGTGAAGTGGCTTATACTAAATTCAATTCAACAACATACAAAAATCAAACAATTGACTGGTTTTTACACAAACATTCAAGTGTAAGAAATTTTACTACTATTGATGAACTAGCATAAACCTGTACATAACAGAAACCCAAAATAAATGAACTTTAAATATTACAAACCACTAGTGTGAGTCAGTTTTTATGTACTATGCTATCAACTGAGATATGCAGTTCACCATGAAAAGAGGGCCAAAATGGATAGAGACTAGCTTATGCTTAGCATCAAAGGATTTAGCAACCTACATTGAATACAAGTATAGGACCAAATTCTCATTATGTTTGATAATAAATTTGAAGTTCAAAATTTCCATCAATAAGAACTATCTATTATAGCTAATCAAACGTTTCCTTCTCGGTCATCCAAATACATCACTAGCAGCAAATTTGCAAATTTAGACAACGAACGGAATCCCTTCTCTGCATTTATCACTAACAGAGCTATATATCTAGTGATTTTGGTAAAGATTCATCATTTCTAGGATTAGAATATTCACGACCAGACCCGGAGAGCATAGCATGTAGTGCAATGAGCTACAAATCAGGTACCAAGAGCATGATCGCATTCAAAACAAGTTTCATAAATGAAATCCAAGCAATTGCTTACAGTTTCTGGTCATCATCGATCTCAAGCTTCTTCTGGCACCCCGTGGTCGGATTCGCGATATTGAACTACAAAAAAAAAACCAGATAAAATCACGGAAAACACCGATTAGATCGTTGCAGGAAACGAAGAAAGGGATTCAGCTATGAATCTCTAGGGTTTCAGATGAACACCTTCATCTTGCGGCCAGGGCTCCGCTAGCGCGGGAGGAGCGCACGGCGGAGAAGAGCAAGGAAAGCGAGGATCTCACTCTAGGGTTTCTCTCGCTCCTCGCACATGACCATATTTATCTATCTATATATATTTACCATTTGGGAAATATAAGTTTCTCCTAGGACTTCTTATGACAAATTATATTATATAAGAGACTTATATTTTTTAAATATTAAAATAAAAAAAAAATTTATGAACAAATTATATTAAAATAATCAATGGGGCAAATTGACTATATTAGAGAGAGGTATTCTACCAATATATATATATATATATAATTAAAGGGATGAATTCAGTTAATCAAGACCGTTCATTTAAAAGACGTCACATAATATTGGGGTAATTTGCTTAGTTGAGTACTAAATACTAATCTTTGCTCTTTTTACAAGTTGAGCATCAACTTTCAATTTGTATCAAAATTAGCACTAACTTACAATTTGATTACACAAAACATGATATTTGGAGCTTTTCCGATGATGATGCATTGACATGGATGTTGGAATGCTAACATAACGCTTTCCACAAGTGCAAATGGCGTGGACTATTGGCAACCATGTGAGTATTATGGCATCTACGTCAATGCATCCTTGTGGGAAAAGCCCCAAATATCATGACGATGCAATCAAATTAAAAATTAGTGGCTATTTTGATATAAATTGAAAGTTTTGCTTCAATTGAAATAAAAATAAAAGTTCGTACCCAACCAACGAAATTACCTGATAATGCTGCATATCCCTGTGGTTTAGAGAGTATAATACTATCTATTTTTAAAAAGCCACGACAATGTGAGGTGAAGTGGCTAAAATAGCCTTTAAAAATGACTTTTCGTGAGAGAATTCCGAATTCTCTCAAGTGATCTATTTATTTACTAACAGTGATCATTTGTTTATTGAGTGTTTGTATGTGTCTATCAAGTGATCCAATGGTCTATCTATTTGGTAAGTTTATATTATATATATATATATTGGATAAACCACAAAATTAAATTAAAAAAATTGAGTAGTAAATTAGCTTATTCAATCAATAATGTTTTGTATTTACAAACATGATTCATTTATCTAATTCAAGCATGTACTATGACACAATGTCTAGATACTAAAAGTGTGGAGTAACACTAAGTAATAGTTTTTATACTGGACTTGTCCAATTCTAAAACAAAGCGAGTTAAATCCCTAATTTTAACATTGTTCACATAATTATATATATATATATATATTGTAAAATTTAGATTGTAGGATAAGAGAAGTATATTATATATGTGTAGGTATGTGCACATTATTGAAATTAAGGACTTTCTTGGTTTCAAAACTAGAAAAAGAGACTTTTTCTTTTTATAGGTTTTTTTTGTCAAGCAATCCTCCCTCAACTGCAAACCTCATTAGATGCAGGCTCTATCACACACAACATCCTACACATCTCAAAGTTTAAATCTTTGATTTCACACTCATCCTAGTGGTTAATGAATGAAATGGTGGTAGTGAGATAACATTATCCACATTTCTTCTTCTTTGTGGCTTCCTAGTGATAATGGTTATAATTGGATTGAAACATTAGAGTTAATCCTATGGTATAAACAAACAGATATGATGGAATTAGTAAAAATGGAGCAATAAACATTTAGGCTGGTGAATGAACTTCTAGACTTATAATTAAATCGGTAGCTTGAGTATGAAATTTTCAAATATGATAATAAATTGTTAGGTTAAAAAATCAAATTTTACAATTAATTGTAGTTGATTACCGTTTGCTTACTAAACACGATTAACTATATAATAAATAATTCAAAACTTGAATGATTTCTTAGACTTAATGTTAGACAATTTAGTGGAAACCTAATTATTTTATGATTTAAAAAATACCTAACACATCTAATAATTAGAAAGATAAAAATTTAAGCAAATAAATTTGTTATTAAATGATCGTGAGGAAATCTACAAAATAAAAGCAGAAAAATCACTCAAATAATTCCTGATTAAAAGCAAAAAATAAATAAATAAATAAATAAATAAATAAATAAATAAACAATCACAATAGATAATTGTTGATCCACACTGTTGTTGATAAACTAGTATTGCAGAAAAAAAAAATTTATCATGAAGTGATCAATTGCTTCATAAAATTATTTTTTTCCTTTTTTTATTAAAGTTATAAAATTCGCGGCAAATGTATCATGTTAGTACCGCATTAACTGAGAATGCATAGTGGCTCCAAGAGAGAAGAAATGAAGCTGTGGCATCTTGAAAATAAATAGCATTTTAGCTTTGTAAAGTAATACACTAAATTTTTGGCGATAATTGTAAAGCAAAAATTAAACATATGCTTATTTGTGAGGATAGAATAGTGAATTATGAGCAGGGGAGGGTGCGTTGTGCACCTAGGAGGGTATTCGTCGCTCGTGTCACTTCTTGTGGTGTGAGTGGGTTTTGTATCTCCTATGTGATTTTGTACTGTGTTCTCTCTTTAATTGAAGTGATTTATCCACCTTTTCAAAAAAAAAAAA
Organism: Dioscorea cayenensis subsp. rotundata; assembly: GCF_009730915.1. NCBI lineage: Eukaryota > Viridiplantae > Streptophyta > Magnoliopsida > Dioscoreales > Dioscoreaceae > Dioscorea > Dioscorea cayenensis. The sequence goes on along the minus strand of NC_052489.1, from coordinate 24,781,648 downwards.
AATTCTTATTCCATACCCGCCAGTCGACTTTACCCCATGGAAAATAACATTGGCTTAATAGAGTAATTGGGCATATAAAAATATAAAAAGTTTAAGAAGTCAAGTTGAAAGTTGATGAGGAGTGGGAAACTATTAACGCTTAAATTAATAGTCGCTAATTGCTCGCCCACCCAAAATGGTAAACCAGCGCATGAAAATTTTTATTACTATTTTTTAAAATAAGAAAAATTCAAAAGAGTTCGATATGAGTAAGATTTAATAAAGATGAGATATCTCATTATGCTAAAAATTATGAGAGATAGCAGTGGATTATAAAATAAATAATTTAGACAAATAATTATTATTATATGGTGAAAAATATTTATGGCAAAAATTTCTTCCGTGTTGGTTAAAATTTTTTATTATGATCGGAAAAATAAGTATTGAATTGTATCTTTTTATTTACTATATAAACAATTGAGTGACTTACTAAAATTTTTGTCATAATAATAAAAGTCATTCTCAAACTTGTCCTGATTAGAACTTGAGTTGGCTGCAAAGCGAATATAAGCTTACGCTAGTGTTTATAGTTTAATGGATATTTTTTTTTACAAATATGACAAGCATTGTTATTCAAAAGAGTATATGTACAAACCTAAAATTGAATATATAAATCCGCTTGTCCTCGTCGGATGACACGAGGTGCGGGTTATAAACTTGAACTCACAATTAAGGATTTTTTATCATCACTATATTCAACTAGACTCAAATGTAAATAATTTGAATGTTTTTATACTCATCTTTTCTAACAGGTCCAATGCTACTTAGTTATAAAAACCATCTGGCTAATTGCCATTATTTATAATTATCTCGAATGATATATCAATGATAACTTTATGAACTTAGAGGCTGCACTTTTTAAATTAGATATTTTAGTGAGATTATTTTTATTTATTCATTCATTAATTTTTTTGATTCACTCAAAAACTTTTGTTGCGATCTGGGGAATATCAAAGTCTATTTCATAGATGACCCTCATCTTATCTTCTCCCTGCCTTCTTCCCTTCCTTGAATTTATAACATTGTTCTTTTTTTTTATTCTCTTGGCCTTTCTAAAGAATTATGAGACAAAACAAGTCATAATTTTTTTTTTTTTTTTTGAATAAAGTGGATAAACCATGAATTTATTAATGAAGAAAGAAACTGGAAAAATAAAGTACAAGTGAGAAAATTACAAGCAGAACAAAAAGAGAAGAAAGTAAACAGTTATCCTCACCAGAGGTGAGGAAAATAAGGAGCATAGAAAAAAGAAAAGGAAAAAGGCAGGGAAATCTGAAGCCGGCGAAGTCAGCCATCAGGAGACAGAGGCCAGCTTAGAGACAGCGGTAGCGAATTACTCCTGAGTCGAGTTGGACGCCATATCGTCGGTGAAGTCAGCGGATCTGGAGCGCAAAAAGTTTAAAGAGCGCTTTATCTTCTGAACACCTTCAGAGGCTTCTTGTTGATGAGATTCAGAATCTGCAGAAATCCAAGAAAGAATCATATAAACAGTTTTAAGAATTATAGCAGAAGAAGGTGCACATTTTTGGTTAAAAATACGATTGTTGCGTTCTAGCCAAATGTTCCAGAAGATGGCTCTGGAACAGAGATCCCATAAATTCCTGTGAATAGAGTTTATGGAAGGAATCCAGTAGGTCCAGATATTTGAAACTGAAGAAGGTAAAGTTTCAGATCTAAGTGAACATTTGAAGAAGGACCAAATGCGAACAAATATGTCGCAGTTTAATAAAAGATGATCCACTGATTCTGAGTTATTATGACATAGAATACATGTGTCAGTGGCAAAAGGATTACAGCCTTTTTTAAAAAGATTCTCAAGTGTTAAAATTTTATCCTCCCGAGGCAAGCCAGAGAAAAGAGTGATTTTCTTTGGGGATTTAATTTTTCCGAAGTTGGAATAAAAGTCGGGAGCGAATTCCTCCATCGATTAAGAAGTTATAAAAAGGATTTTTACAGATGAAGGAACCATTTTTTTCTAAAGACCAGGAGTAGGAGTCTTCATGATCATTAAAACAAACCGATAAATGATTAGTAAAGCTAGCAACAACATGTGCATTGACAGATCTAAATGGATTACCCTGAGAATTAAGAGCGTGAAAAAATTGATCTAAAGTCATAATTTTTTATTATATAAATTGATTTAACAAAAAATTATTGGAATTCTTTAAGAACACATTAATTTAAAACTATTTTTTTAATGTATGAATTGTGGTAATTGAGAACAATTTATATTGAAAATATATATATATATATATATATATATATATATATATATATATATATATATATATAGTTGAAATTACATGTATTTAAAAATTATTATAATATATATTTTTTATTTTTTTTATAAATATGGACAAATCACACATGCACAATTTTTTTAATTATATAATTCATAAAAAATCCAGATGTTAATAAATCAAGATTCAAGATACCATTAGCATGATAATAATTTTATATTTATCAAATTTATTTTTTTTTTAAAGATTATTTTAAGAAAAATGAGAAACTACGGGCGGAAAATCTCTGGCCAATATCCTTCCTTCTATCGTCCCTGGTTTCATTAAATAATATTCTATCTTACAAGATAAAGAAAATATATCAATCATTTTTAAGTATTTCAAACACACTTATTAAAAACCCCGAAAAATTAGTCCTACCCAACTTGACCAATAAATAAATAAATAATAAAAATTTGCCGACCATTTGATCCACGCCTCCAAGCCAAAGAAGCGTATCCATAAACGTGGGGTCCCCACCGGCGGTCGGTAAATGGGTCCCAATCCCAATTCCGGTGCACCCTTTTGTATATACCCCACTACTTTCCAGTCTCTCTCACGCATCCTTTTGTCATCTCTTTCCCAGACTCTCTTGTGCCATCCCTTTGCTTAGCTGTTCTTCTTATCTCATTGCCTCTCTCATTTCCATTTTTTTTTTAAATCTTTAAAAGTATATTTATTTACTCAAACATTCCATAATAATCTCTGAATCTCTCCCAAATCCACCACCATATTTTAAAAAATAAAATATAAAAAATTTAAATTTAAAATTTACGTAGAGTAGAGTGAGGACACTGATGACAATATGCCCTGACTTCTTTAAATAAGAGTCATTTATTAATTATTTATAAAAAAACAAAAAAAGAAAAATATACTACAGTAATGAAAAACAGGCTCGAGCGACGTCATGGCAATAGAACTAAATCGGTGATAAAATAATTTATTTATGTGGATTAAATTTGGGCACATATTATATAGTATAAAAAATTGAACCAGAATTCAAAAATCAGTCTTTATATATATATATATATATATATATATATATATAAAGAAATGATGCCAATAACAATCCGCCACGTAATAGATTCTGATGGCATTAAACTGCACCGCAGCACAAAGTACCATATCGTAGTCCATATAGCCACCATGGGATCACTTTGCCATTGCTTCTTCTTTTTTCTCTCTCTCTTCTTCTTGTTTGGGTTTCCGGCGATGGCGGTGACGAGTCGTGAGGATTATGTGTACATGGCGAAGCTGGCGGAGCAGGCCGAGAGGTATGAGGAGATGGTGGAGTTCATGGAGAAGGTGGTGGCCTCGGCCACTGATGGGGAAGAGCTCTCTGTAGAGGAGCGCAACCTCCTTTCCGTGGCGTACAAGAACGTCATCGGTGCCCGTCGTGCGTCCTGGCGCATCGTGTCCTCCATCGAGCAGAAGGAGGATACCCGCGGCAACGCACAGCATGTCGCTGCTATCCGTGAGTGTCGATCCCAGATCGAGACCGAGCTCTCCAACACCTGTGCTCAAATTCTGACGCTCTTGGACTCGTCACTGGTGCCTTCTGCCTCTGGGTCGGATTCGAAGGTCTTCTACTTGAAGATGAAGGGGGATTATCATCGGTATCTCGCGGAGTTCAAGACGGGCTCTGATCGGAAGGACGCCGCGGAGAACACACTCTCTGCTTACAAGGCTGCTCAGGTTTGTCATCAAATCTATCAGATCGGGTTGGGATGGTTTATAATCCTTGATCGATCTCTTGATCTTCTTGATTTTGCCTTTAATTATTTAATTCCTTAATGCTTTTTTCCCCCTTTGAATGAAAGGTATGGACTTGATGTTAGGGTTTGGGATTGACATCATGAGTCGATTTGATTTGATGATGTCTGTTGCTTGATTTTCCCCTCTTGATAATATTGAATTGATCTAGGGTTTTTAAAGTATTTGATTTTACATGGAGAGCATGATGGCGGCGATTTTTTTGGCTTGGCTTTCACTGGAAAGAAACCTTGATCTACTATGGTTTGTGCTCTGGATATTGGCTCTATCTCCTGGTGTTGAAAATCTGGAGTCCTGGCAATGAAATGAATTAGGTTATGAATTGGTGGTTATGATTTGATATTTTTTTGCTAATGTGCTTGTTCTTGTAGGATATTGCTGTGCAAGAGTTACCGCCAACACATCCCATCCGGCTCGGTCTGGCACTCAACTTCTCTGTTTTCTATTATGAGATCTTGAATTCTCCTGACAGAGCTTGCAATCTTGCAAAAAGGGTGAGCTGTTCTTGAGTTTTTTTTTCACATCATACCACGCTCCTGGTTGTGTTTATTTATCATTAGTTGGGTTTTATGCGTCTGCTGTTCAGGTTCTTCTTTTAATCAATTATATGATTATTTGTTTAGGATTCTCATAAACTAGTTACATGTTTGTGTCATAAAGATTAATTGCTATTGTATTGGTCTTATATAGTATGCTTCTGGTTGTATATATTTATCATTGTTCAATATTTATGTATCTGCTGTCTTGCTTGCTCTTTTGGTAAATTGGATGATTATTTGTTTAAGATTCCCATAAAAAGTTACATATTTGCATCTTTATAGATTAGTTGCAATTTAATGGGATTTCTAAAATGAGGTATTTCAATTCCATTCCTTCCATACCTTGTAACTTACAATAATTACAACTAGACTTTTGTGTGGGTTTATCTCAAATACTCTAGGTTGATAATTTATCGAAATCATCAAACTTTCTGCTTTAGATCTGTTCCTTTTAAGTATCAATATGATTTTTTACATCTTTATAAGAGGTTAGAGGTGGAGTTTTTATGGTATCTGATTTCATTTTACTGGGACTTGTGCTTATCGGTGCCCTTGTGTTAATTTTCTGTTACACCTTACTATAATGGTTCTTTTCTCTTCCTTTGCTTCAATTTTTCTAATTATTCTGTTTCCAGTAGTTATCAGTCCTTTTCTTTTGCCGCTAAATTAAGTTTATGCTTTGACATTTGCCTTGCGGTGATGTAGTGCCCAGAAATTTAGACTGTCTTGTTATTATTTGGGCTAATTGTCATATTTATTTCCAATGCAAGTAACCTTCACGAAGACTTGGCTTCCTGCCAATATATATATATATGTCCATTACATCTTAATATCTTATAATTATATCTCAGGCTTTTGATGAAGCGATTGCTGAACTGGATACTCTTGGGGAGGAATCATACAAGGATAGCACTCTCATCATGCAGCTTCTGCGGGACAACCTGACTCTTTGGACGTCTGATATGCAGGTATATGGTTCTTAATGAATACTTGAGGGCAAATTTTTCTGGTAAATTTTGGTTTTGTACATATCGATTATGATCAGATCTGAGCTATGTCTGTCTGTCATTCTCATCAGGATGATGGAACTGATGAAATCAAGGAGACAACCAAACCTGAGGATGAAAGCTAGATTTGGGTGATTGCTTTGACCAGGGTTCATTTGCTTGCGCTACTCATGTTGCATAAGCAAATCAATGATGTTTGGTATGTGCCGCTTGTGATTCTTGGGAGTTTTTATCTCTCACAGTTTTAGTGGCCTCTGAAGTTCTAATTTCCAGTTTGTGGAACAAACTTTTTTTTTTCTTTTTTTTATGGTGCATCAGTAGGCTTGCTGCTATTATGATTCGATTTCAGATTGCTTGAGTTTGTCTTCTGGTTTTTATGCTCTTCCAATGCCTTATCTTTTATATGCATTTTCTGGCGGCATGTGATGATAGACTTTATTTCCATGTGTAGATAATAAATTTCAACAATAAATAGGAAAGTGGATGATGAAAATAAACGGAGAATGTGATATCACAAACATTGTTGAGGATGAGACTTGAAGTTGAACATCAAATGAATAAGTAAACAGGTCGGCAAGTATGGTCCAAACCGAGCGATGGATTCGGATTGGGTGTGGGTCGCTGTAGTAGACAGTAGACCCCATTGACTCGGTTCCAAATAAGTTGTTTTCAAGCTACTGTTACTACGTGTATGGACCACGAGAGAGAGAGAGAGAGAGAGAGAGAGAGAGAGAGGCTGTCATGGTGGATTCTATTCCGCGCCGTTTTTTTTTAATATCTTATTTTAATTATTTATTTATTAAAATTTTGTTAAAAATTCAATCTTTGGAAATTAATTTATTTTTTTTATTTAAGAGCGCTAATCGCAAGGGGCAGTTTAGTTTCTAAGCTAAGCCATGGAGGTTGTAATTGAAGAGGTTAACTATATACTTTTAACAATCAGAGAAAAAAAAGAGTACAAGTTGACAACGTGAATATTCCCAGTACTTTTGAGAGGACAGTTTGGATTGGTTTTTTGAAAAACTTAAAAGTGTATTTTTATAAATTAAGCACTTCTGGGTTTTAAAAATGTTTGTATTGATTTTTTTCCGAAAAAAAATAAAAAAATCTTAAAAAGCTGAAAAAAATAGTTTTTTTCAATAAGTAATAACGACACTTTATAAAATAAAAAGTTTATTTTTTTAAGACATTTTTTTACGAACTTCTACTTCTACATAAAAGATAATCAAAACAGGAAATATAAAAAGTGTTTAACTTACTCTGGAGAAGCACTTTTTTTCAGAAGCACTTTTACTAAACTAAAAAAAGTACTTTTTTGATAAGCCAATCTAAACAAGGCTTTAAGCAGAAGGAGTAACTCTTCTACAAATAGAGGTCTTAAGCCATGCTGGTTGATCCAAGTCTTGAAAGAAATGGGATAGGGAATGAAGCTGTCTTTTATGAATTGCAAGTGCATCCGTGATGGTGTTATCTTCCCTTGAAATAGTTGAGAAAAGAATGTTGGGAAAATTCCTCAAGATAGTCCTCAGAGATTTATGATCTTCAATAAGACAACAAGCAATACCAGGGGTGAAGTTTCTGATCAAATGAACAACCCCTGGGCTATCACCAACAGATTCTGTTTGGACTCTAACCAAAGTTGAAACACATATGCAAAACCATATTGACAGCAACAACTTCTGCCTGAATAGGAGAGTTGCTAGTAGTTCATGAGCTTCTTACAACTAGAATAGAACCTAGATTAGAGATAATAATGAAACCTAAACCAACCTCTTTCGTATTCGCGATCCAAGAAGCATTAGTAAAGATGGTGATTGAATTACGAGGAGGGGAAAGTTTAGAGCATTCCTTGAACAAACTGTTAGACGATTTGAAAAAATCAGCACATAGAGCCGTAGCCTTGGAAATGATAGAGTTGAAAATAGGAGCCTAATTTTTGAAGATCAAGTTACATCTCTCCTTCCAAAGAAGCCAGGCAAAAGAAGCAATCATGGCTTTCACCCAAGGGTTAAGAGGGGAAGAAAGCCAACTGCCATTATGCAAGAAGGTTGCTAAATTAGGATTGAGACCAAGCCGTAAAAACAAAGCATGCCAAAGTTGAGTAATTTTAGAACATTTTCATAAGACATGCTGATAAGTGCTTTTGTATAAGTAATACAAAATATTCTTTTCTTACATCGAGCATCACTTATATTAGATTTTATCGCTTATTCGGGTGTATTTGTGTTCTTTTGTGCATGTAGGGTTGTGGAGACAAAGTTGAATGAAAGGAAGCAAAAGTAGATCGTGGATGTAATTGTTGATGAAGTTCTTGGGTTGAACAAAGGTGAAGACACAAGTTGTGCTCAAAGACATGTGGGTGTGTGGCAAACTCCATTGTGCTCAAGAGAATATACAAAGTGGAGGGGCACAAAGGCAGTGCCACTCATTTGTTCCAACTTGTGCAATACTAGCAAGAGCTTCGTCAATGTGGTTTCATTGAAGACGCGACAAGATCTACCCCATGAATGTGTGCCCATTCATATGACCTCGATGAAAAGAGTGAAAATGAGAGCATTTTGGCAAAGTACTGTAGTAGTTTACTGCAGTAAATCGATGCAGCAAAATTATTGTAGCAATTTCTGTTCACAGCTCGCAGGAAAAAAGTTCTGGAAATCCACACGACCGTGTGGAAATTCCACACGACCGTGTGGATGCCTGATTCCAGCCCCTATAAATACCGCGTTTTGAGAGTTATTGAAAAATCTTTTTCCCATCTTTTGCCCACCTTAGGAGGCACTCGCGGCTAGGGTTTGGAAAGTATTTACCTAGGTTTTTAGAGATGTTCTACGACCTTCGACATCACGTTTCTTTGGAAGAGAGCTATTGAGGGAGCTTTCGTCTGCATCGATTCAGCGAGGTGTGCCCTAGGCTTGATAAGGGAACCTTTGGAGAAAACGAGGTGGCTCCACAAGACCATCGATACGGACTACAGGAGGGGTTTATCTATTGATAGCATGTTTTTACTTTCAATTTTATTGTTGATTGTGTATTGCTCCATGGGGAGCTAAACCTTAGTGGGTGCTTGGACTTGTAACCCGTAGGATGATTTTGTTTCATTGACTCTTATTTTGCTTTCTTAATTGATGTTTTAATTGAGTTTCAACCTTCAATGCTTGTTGTATTGATTTTCCCTTAGAGTGGCACCAGGGTTGATAATTTATTTTGCCAATCTTTGTGGATGAGTGACACACCATTAGGATTAGACAAAGCAAGATTGGAGAGGGTCGAGAGGTAGTGGAACGTCTCCTTTCCCTTATGATGTGGTTTATCCTACCTCCACGATCCAAGAATTCTTTACGGTAATGATAGAGTAAACTATTAAGAGACAAACTCCACCGGGGTTTAGTTGCGCAAACAACAAAGTGAAGTGTTGAAGTAAACTTTATTGCTGGGGCTTAATTGTGATTAGGGGTTTTTCGCCTAGACTAAACGGTTAGATCTATATTAGGGAATAGGGTTTATCACTTGGAATCCATAGAGCTTCATACAATCCCGCACAATGTAAGACGTTGAGAGGATACCTTTTTGTCGGGGCATAGTGTAAGGGTTAGTCACGGTTGACCTTATTTGGGACCATGTGTTTTTGGATTTTCGTGACTCATTAAACTTTAATTTGGAAGCATAATTAGTAGTCTTGCATTTGAAACAATAGTTCTAGAGTGAGGAATATTCGGGTACCCTATTTTCTTATCGATTGCCTCTCCTTATACCTATTGCGCTTTTCTTTTTCTTCTTTACTTTTATTTGCATTAGTATTGTTCACTCACTCAAAAATTGATTTACTCTTTAGCTAAATAGCTTCACTATTTGCTTTCTAACAACTATCCCCTATTTATTACTTTGATAATCCGTGTACTTACGGTACACACACGCAAAGGAGTGTGTCACATACTCGGTTGTTTTCTTAGATAGCTCGCAAAAAGAACAGTTTGAGAAGGGACCAATGTTGAGGTGATACTGTAGGGACCAATAATAAGTTTGCCGTGAGCAAGTTTTTATATAAACGGTTTAATGCAAGGCAAAACTTTGAGGCTCCAATCATGCCGCCAACCCCTCCAAAAGTCATTCCGAGGATCACGATTCAGAGCAGTACAGACAGAGGGGTGTTTGAAAATAAAGTTTGGTGTGCTAAAGATTGGGTTTGAAAGCTACAATTTAATTAAATTACATAAATTCCAAACCATGTTCGACATTCCAATTAGGAAAAACAATGAATTACCACTTCCAAATTGCGGAGATGATTAATTGCATCGTTTTTTAATCACAAACTAGAATTTTATATTAAACTCATAAATTAAAGTCAAATAACCTGCCTACATGGATAGCCAAAATGACAAGATATAACAATATCATTTTTTTAATAAAATAAACAATTCGATTCTTTGTTGCAGATAAAACTCAGACCTATAAAAATCTCGTTTGCCTAGCCCATGATACGTTTTCCTCAACCTTCAACCTTGTGATCTTCCTATAAATACCTATTCAATATAATATAGAGTTTTTATCCGCCATGATCACATAGCAACATAAGTACATAACCCTTAAAAGAAAACCATGGCCAATAACCATACCAAAAAAACCCTACAACTTTGCCAAATTGCCAAACAAACCCCCATAGTTTCGGAATACCAAAAAACCCCTTCCTTTTCAACTCCATGATTTTTGAAACCCCCAAAAGTACGTGATCGGCATTAAGCGGAGTGTATTTAAAATTTTATGGACGAAAATGCCCTTGCAGGGAAGTCGTGGCTGCACTCCATTTCGGTGTGAGAGAAAGTGGGTGGGTTTTTCTTAGGCATTACAATTTGCTTGTCTTCTCTCAACTCGCGACTCAAACTCAACTCGCGTCTCGACTCTTCTCTTCCCACCGGCACTCTTCCCTTTCCACCGCGTCTCGAAGAAGAAGTCCCGTGCAAGTATTCGGCATTTCAGTCACTGCGGTATAAGGTATTCATTATGGTTTTTGTTAACTATTACTATTACGAAGAGACATTTTTTTCGGTTTTGGTTTGTGATTTTTGTTTTTTGTTGGAAGACATTGAAGCTTTCGGGGGGATTAATCGGGTTTGGGGTTTTGTTAGTCTGCGAGGGAGATGTCTCGGCTAGGGTTTTTTTGTTTTTGTTTTACATTTTCGATCTATGTATACGATCGAAATGGTTTTCCGATTGTTGTGCTTTTGTGTAATGTTTATAATCTACGTTTACCCTTTCGGTTGATATGGTTGCGATTGTAAAAAAATGAGGGTCTCCGTTTAAACAATGAGCTTTACCGTTTAAGTTAGTTACGTCTCCGTTTAATTATTTGTATCTCGTTTAATAGTATACGTCACTACTTAAAAATGATATCGGTGTTTAAGGACTGAGTGTTTACCGTTTAACAAATTACATTTCCAGCTTAACAATGTCTTTGTTATTGTCGCGAGGTTTGTGATTATGGCGGTCGATCTAGTTAATAGGGCGATGCTACTTGACACCCGTGTAGTGGAGACCGTGGGCTGAATTGAAAGTTCACATGATCCCTCGACACCTGGGAGATCATCAGAAGGACAGATTCGCGGCATTCTTGAGTTGGAAGGCTGCATATACCAAGAGCGGGCCCTTCTTGACTCTCGTTGCGAGGAGATCGATAACCGCGATAAATTCGGGATCGGGAAAAAGCATCGTGACTTTCGGGCTGAAGATGTGCGATCGTTCTTGGCTGCGTTGCGATGGGGAGGCGATCGTGTTTTGAGAGAAGAAAACACGGTCGACTTTCGAAGAGGTATTTATCGAAGGCGTCTCGAGAGACACAGAGACTCCGTCGGGAGCAACTCTTGACCTTCGTTGGAGCGGAGGGAGAAGAGGAGAATTTTTGCGAACTCTTGATGGTGTACCTCGTGGGTACAATCCTCTTTCCCAAATACCTCACTGCTTTCGGTTCCTAAGCTGGATGCGTTGATTATGTCGATGATCTACACGGAATGGGGAGCGCTACGCGTGAGCATGGCGGCGCACAAGTGGCTTATGGAGGACAGTACCACAGCCGCTGTCAGAGTCGCGATCTAGATGCGCGGGGAAGAAGACCCGACACCGGGTATGTTAAAGGGTTGGCGGTGGCGCTTAACATCTCAGTTTCTGGTGGCCGGAGCACGGAAAGAAAGTCCGTTTCTGCGAGATCCCAAGGATCTTTGTGCTACGGTGAAAATACTACGGAAGAAAGCGGCGATAGAGGCGAGTTTGTCGTCTCTCGAAGGAAAGAGGTAATAATTCAAAAAAATATTTTTGTTTTAAGCGTGAGGCGTTAACGTTTAACCATATCATTTACCGTTTAACTTTATTCATCTATCGTTTAACATTATAACTTACCGTTTAACTTTGTTCAACTCACGGTTTAAACTTTTTAGTTTAATGTTTAATTTGTTTGTTCTTCTGTTTAACACAATAGGTTATAACGTTTAAATATCCCGAGTTACATGTGTAAATATAGTTTTAATTGTTTTAAACTAAATAATTTCAGCTAAGATTGTTTGCTTTACACATGCTAGTTTCACGAGTTTGGTTCGTGAATCTTTGATGAAAAAGTATTTGTTCGAGCCAATCGTCGGTCGGGATGCTATTGCTCCGGGAAGCCCGCTTGCTCGAAAGCAAGATGAGGAGGCGACCTCTTCGCTTGCTTGTGGCTGGGCCGCGTTCTCCACCTTCCGAGGCCAAAAGCGCGTTCGTCGAGGCCGGGAGAGCCCTCCCAGCCCTTGCCCGGCCGTGGCTTCCCCGGCAGTGTCGGCCCCGAGCGTGGCGGCTCCCACTGCCGGCGCTGGGCGAGGATGTCGCTTTGCAACTCTACATGCGGGCTTGCGGTTTTGATGAGCAGAGTTCCCTCGGCTTGTCAGCTCGGGTGGAGGCGTTGGAAGGCCGGTCGCGATCATGATCATTGCGCCTTCCCTTGAACAAATGAAGCACGGGGACGGATCGCCGTCGGAGTTCGGCGAGCGAGGGACATCATCGGGGTGGCCCTTGAAGCGGCCTCGTTCGAAGAAGCTTGCAAAAAGAGGAAAAGCAATAATGCCTCGCGTCTCCACGTCTTGGGGTGACGATGAAATAATAGCGGCCACCATCGGCTGACACCATCGGTGGTGATGTTGATTAGCGTTGATGACATGCCCATCGCGGTGGAGGAGATTGAAGATGGCGCTGAGTTTGCCGCGGTGGAAAAAGATCGTCGACTACAGTTGTTGATGACATCATGCATCGGTGGGCACGAGCGCTGACGATCTGGCATCAAAGATGGACACAATCCATGAAGAAGAACAACCCGGACAACGTTGTGTCTCCCATTGATCTTCTGCTTGAAGTGGAACTCACGGTTGAGAAGGTCGTTGAGTCTATCCTCAGCGAAGTGGAATTCGCGGTGGAACCAGCGGTGGCCGTGCCACGTCGAGCGGAGACACGATCCCACAAGAACAAGAAGCATGTAAGGAAGTGTCTCCCGTTGATCTTTGTGAGTCGTGCCCTCCCATTAAAGGAAGCCAATAAAAAGTAGAAGAACTTGGGAAAGTCTTCGTTCAGAAGAAAAATCGTTAGATGATCGCGCCTCGATAAAGTCTGACGAGGGAGTTGATAAGGATCTTCCTCGAGCGCCCTATGGACATGAGTAAGTTTGAAGTTTTTATGATATTGTTTTTAAAAAGCTGTTTTTAGTTACCATTTAAGTAGGAGCGTTAACGTTTAAAATTCTGAGATAACATTTAACTTATAAGTGATACCCTTTAAATATTACAGATTCTAGTTTAAACATTCGATATAGAATTTAAAGTTTATACTTTAACGTTTAATTTTTATACTTACAACATTGTTTACATGTCTTTGTTCCGTTCAACCACAGCAGCATGCGTGTGGAAGAATGACTCTGTCGGCACCACGGGCGATCTATTCGACACGCTTTCGAGGGAAGGAGATGAGTCGCGGGAGCGATGTGATGGGCGCGTTCGTATGTATCTTGCGAAAAGGCGATGGCGTAGTGCCATACTCGTTATAAAGGCGGCGCCTCCATCACCGACGGCTGGCCTTGTTCATGTCAAAGCAAAGGCGACGGCGCGCATGAATCCACGATGGCTATGATTGGAGATGCGCGGCGCATGACTTGCATGAAGTGGACATCGTCGTCCTCCCGATAATTATGAGTGACCACTTCCATGTAAAGTAAAGTCCTTGACAATGAAAAAAACAAGAATACAAGCATTATTCTTCAGTGCCAAAGCGAAGAATCACGATAAAAAGCAACGCTAGAAATGGTAAGTGCTTTAATAATTTGTGTTTTGTGTAATAGTGTTAGGTAAATAATCGGCATTCTAATATGAACTTGTATATCTCGGCAGTGGAACCTATTCGACCTGCTGTATCGACATGGAGTTGGGCGAGTCGGCGACCATAAAAGTACCCAGCTTGTTCGCGACACTGAAGCCCCTGACGAGAAAAAAAGGAAGTGTCATTGCGGCGTCTATGTCATGCGGTTTTATCGGCGATTACTCGCGGTGAGAAGCTACTGGTACTGCAGTGGCGTCCCTGATCTGCGATTAAGGTATGTTTCCGCATACTTAGGGAGGGAGGCGGTAGGCATCCGGCCGGAGGAGTCTTATGAGCGGGTTCTTAGTCGTTCTTTCTATATTTGTATACCACGATTCTTTCTTTAATAATTCGATTCGTTGTTTTAAGATACACTTTCGGTGTTTAAGTATATAGTTCATTTGTGTAAATATCAATGTAATTGTTTTAAACTCCAGTTTTCTTGTGTAAAAGCGAACCCGAGAAGGAGTGTCGCATAGCGGGGGTCATAGTCGTTATATAGGTGTAATAGTTTGAATGTAAACCGGTTTAAATTCGATTCATTTTTTTCGAAGAACATGACAAATTTTTGTCGATGTAAATGTACATGTATCTAAATTCAATTAAATTCATTACATTTCGTTTTTGAGGTTACATTCTTGTTGGATGATATTGTAGTCCATGAGGGTACATTATCGAGGTAGGGTTACTATTTCATTTTCATTTTCATTATCGGCTAATATCAACATTCATTTTAAGCGTATAATGATAACTTTTTGCCACTTTAACTTTCGTTTTTCTACGATTTAAGTTTAGGTTTCTCTGTTTAAATTTAATATTTTTACGTTTAAAATATCCTTATTATTTAATAATATCAATGTAATTACAACAAAAAATATACTTAATATTTTTACATTTAAAAATATCCTTATTACTTAATGTAATGTTCGATTTTTATGTCTGACGGGGAGTGGAAGCGGCTTGGGGAACAGGGCGTGTATTAGTCACGCAGGGGAACCGCTAGCACCATCCCGTTGTACATTTTAAGTGGATACAAATTTATTTTAAGCGATAAAAAAATAACGAGTTAAGCAGGAGAATAAAATATTTAAAAGCGTAAGAGATATATTTAAATATAAAGTTCGATATTTAAACAATAATAAGAAGTATATACACGATGCCTGAGTCGACATGCAGTTCATTCCACGATCTGCGATTGTGACACGAAAGCGTGGCAATAGCTACTAGACGCAACTTGCGGACCTCGGGGCGCTTCGACTCGATCCTCTTTCGTCTGAGGACACCCGGGTTGCCTTCTACGTCGCGGTGTCATAAGCGCTTGATTCGCGATTTTTCATCCATCGACTGTCGTTGTATCGGTATGGGGAATATAGCTTCTTTATCGCCATTTTTGAAGTCGAAGCTTCCTTCCACGATCGCCCCGGTGTTTCTCGTTCTTGATAATTTGAAGTCAAAATTCCTTTTGATTGCAAAATTCCTAAGTGCGTCTACGAAATGTTCAGCGCCTTCAAAACATTGTCCGATATCCAGCGACAACACTTGACGATCGGATGAGGAAGGAAGGCATGCCACACCCTCGAGGCTCGCCATGATGTGGAGCAGAGCGTGCCGGTTGAATTCCTGCCAACACTTTAGTTTAAGCGAACACGATCGATATTTAAGCGATAAACATAAATCTTAAGCGTTAAAACAAAAAGTTAAATAATAAGTTAATAAGTTAATCGGAGGCAATAGTGTTTTAAATGGAAACTTGATAAATGTAAGCGGTGGCAGGGGATAATAAACAATAATTAACTTCTACAACTATATAAACATAAGCGAGAAGAAACTTACAGCGAGAAGAACTCATTTTCGGTGGGATACGATGCCACGTCATACATCTCGACAACAAGATCAACAACGGAACATTTGAAGATGGAGTGCACGTGACACATCTTGTTTGGAAGTCAACCTCGTTTTATATGAGACATACCGTTTTATGTCCATCGGGTTGTGATAAACTTCACCACGACACGGGAAATATCGAGGACCCCCATCGCTCATATTTTCATTAACGCTTTGATTCCCAAGTCGACTCCAGTGAACATTAGCACTCGTCTCTCCCGTTGTATCTAGCGATAGCACAAAAACTCTCCATAATTTAATCGGAAGAGCTAAAATTGAATACACCAAATGAGGAAGAAGAAAAAAAGAAGAAGAAGAAGAAGAAGAAGAACAAGAACAAGAACAAGAACAAGAAGAACAAGATATGAGCCTTCTAAACTTTGTTTGAGAAAAAAAGCAAGCGAGGAAGCATTTGAAAAAAACTATGCATAAAGAAAGTTATGATTGAGGCACCATTTTTCCCACCTTTTTGCAAGGGCAAAAAGAATTTCATATCAGTAGACCCACTTCAACTTACGGCGGGGGTGAAAAGGAATGTAAAATATAACGGAGGGCTGTCCGGGGTGTGCAAAAGTTGAAGGGGGTTTTTGGGAAGTTTTGAAAATTACGAGTTGTGAACAGTAATTTTCCCTTATTATTTTAAACTCTTTTCTTCTGTCTTTTTTAGAATTGTCTAAATAGAAATAATAAACAATGTTAGAACTAAAATAATTATCAATAATAATTTATACTCATGTTTCTATTAGATGAAATGTGTCACTGTGAGTTATCCTTTGGTGTTAACTTGACTTATATTGGTGGGCGGTGGCGTACTGATGGCGATGGCGGTGAGCAGGCGGGCGGGGACACGCGAGGTGGAGGTGGCACCACCTATAGCGTGGGAGGTGAGGCTAAAGATGTGTACGTTGCTTTACCACACTGACTTCACTCTTCGGCGCATTAAGGTAACCAGAGCAATCCTATCCATTCATTTCTAATAGAATGGTCTTGATTGTTTGTTTGGGCATCTTTCCTTATTGTTTTCTTTTGATTCTTTCCAGGCATGATATCCTGGGTGCTATTTACCCGTAAATCTTCGGCCATGAAGCATTTGGGTGAAAAAACGCATTTGGAAACACTCTCTTTTCATGATATTTGTATTAATTTTCTTATGATTATTTGTTGAATAATATGAGAAATAAAAAGTGGCCGCCCACTCTTGGCCTATCGGTACATGATCCCTTGTAAACTAGGGCTCGTAGAAGGAGGGTGTTAATTTCGGAAAGAACTTGAGAATGAACATCAAATTCCACACAAAGTAAATGTATCGATTTTTATTAAGCTTGTATCTTAACATATCCCCACACTTGTTACTCATTTGTCAAAAAAAAAACTTTTTTTTTCAATAGTTGTATATTTTTATAATTAACTTTTGGCAATATTGATATTGTTAGTTTCACCGATGTGGTTTATGGTTTAGAGGACATTCAAACATTCATAGAAACCTCACACAAACCAAACAAGAAGGAGTCACACAAGATTGGTAACCCAGTTCGGCATCCACTTGCCTACGTCTGGGGGCCAAGCTCGGAGATAAACAATGCACTAAAAGAGGTGAAAATAGATGAGTACA
This sequence comes from Dioscorea cayenensis subsp. rotundata, assembly GCF_009730915.1. Classification (NCBI taxonomy): domain Eukaryota; kingdom Viridiplantae; phylum Streptophyta; class Magnoliopsida; order Dioscoreales; family Dioscoreaceae; genus Dioscorea; species Dioscorea cayenensis. Next base: position 24,764,154 of record NC_052489.1, on the reverse strand, counting down.
AACATTTGTCACTCACTCTCCCAACAATAAAGATCACTGCTCTTTTTAGATTGTCTAGTGCTCACACTCTCTCCTCCACAAGAGCTACACACAATCTTCGAGAAAGTAGCTTATATAGACACCTCAACGTCCCAAATATAGCACATACCTTTTTTTAGAATCTCACGTGACTACTAATTTAAAAAAACCTTCCGAAATTAGCTATTGCAGACTCCTGTTGTAACATAAGTTTGCAACATGGCCCCTAGCTAGCGACTTGAGTGAGGTTACGGATTGCGTTGCGAGATGACCTCGAGACCAATCAACCTCTCGGTCGTGCTTGAGTGCGAGTCGAGTGCAGCTAAATCTCCCAGATCCGATTGCAGTGCATTAGCCTACTGATTGGGTTCCTCATCACACAGACCCCTCGCAAGGGGAGCACATCCTTGTGTGTCTTCATGAAACTTGCCAAACTTAGTCTTCGATTCACCCCAAGTTTGCCCTTCGAATCTTCCCAGAAAGATCTTGATCAATCAACTCAATCATGCCAACAATAGGCATGTCTTCGAATCTTGCCCTTAATAGCCTTCAATCATACCATTGATAGGTATTTCTTTAATTAAGCACCATCCATATTTAGTCTTTAATCAAATTACCTTAAATATGGTCTTGATATGATCTTCTCTTCAAGTTGTAATACATTGCCAAAAATAACTCCATCAAGATTTTCAAGATATTTGCCTTTAACTCAAGACTCCTTGCCATGTCATCATGCCTTGTCATGTCATCAATTATGCCAATTATCCTTGACTATGTGTCAAATCATGCCAATTATAGTGCGGTTGCACTAACAGATATAAATTAATGATAGGGCGTCGAATTCTATATAGGGCTGCAAATGAACCAAGCCGTTCATGAGCTACTCGAAGCTTGGCTCAAAGAAAGCTCGTTCATTAACTAAATGAGCCGAGCTCGAGCATAATTTTTGAGCTCGAATTTATAAACGAGCCAAGCTCGAGCCACATGCTGCTCGGCTCGTTAAGGCTCGCAAGCCTGCTCGTTAGGAGGCTAACGAGCATACTCACGAGCCTTATAACAAACTAGCTCTATCGAGCAGGCTCGCGAGCCTCCTAATGAGCAAGCTAGCACTGAAATATTGTAGCCAAAAAAATATTTTTTTAAATTTTTATTTTTGATTTGTATTTGATAGTTTTGGTGGGTTAGTTTGTTTAAGAGAGTTACTCAAAAACTCACAAGAATATGAAGCACACACAAAATCAAAGCGAGAAAGAAGACACACGAGTTGGTTACCCAGGTTTGGTACAACCTTGTCTACATCACGGAGGGCAGAGCTACGAGAAACAATCCACTAAAAAGGGTTATAGAATAAAAGAGTACAACACTCCTTACTCACTCAAGACAAAGAATATCCTTTTTAAGATTACCCAGATGTCGACTCTCCTCGACCCTCACCAAAGGTCTATCACTTGTGGCTCATTCTAAATCTTGAGCGGGATGTCTTATATAGGCAGCACTCTCGTCCAGCTGATCCTTCCTCTTTTTAGAATTCTCAGCGGCTTCCCTAACTTGGATACTTTCCAAAGTTAGATATTGCAACCTACGAGTTTGCAACATTGCCACGTTACTAAACATGGTGAGTTCTAGCCGATTTACACTCGAACTTGCGACACCTTCAACTCTCCCGGTTCCTTCAATCCGTTTCGTAGCAGTTAACTCGTCCTGAGCTCCTCCTTCTTGCAACCGCCTACCAAGGCACACGTAACCATCTCACCAAAGATGGTCGCCGAAGATCTCTCGATCTTCTTTCCAAACTTGGTCTACGTTTGATCTTCCCATCGATCTTTATTTGAGTGATGGAAATATCGTTACTAAACTTGATCTCATCTGATCTAAGTTTAGCCTTGATATCTTCGAGCGTGATCTTGATCATCCATGCTTGGATCTTGAATCTTCGATCAAATCTCAAGTAATCTTCAATCAATCTCCCATATATGATTTGTCTCCTTGAATAGCTCCAGCCCATAATTAGCTCTTAGATCTCTCTTCAAATTGTGTTGGTAAATATGGTCTTGATAATCACATTGGCTTGTCATTGCCTATCTTAGTTTGTGTGTTCATAGCTTTACACCAAACTAAGTTCCATGCAATCTTCATGATGATCTTTTATTCTTGCCAACAATAGAATATTCTTCTCTTTTAAAATAGATCTTTCATTAAAGGAGTTTTACCAAAGACATGATTTATCATCTCAGATCTTGCCAATGATAGATACAATCATATCTAAGATAAAACTTACCCTTCTTGAAGAGATCCTTCTAACTTGATACGATTTCCACAATTAGTTAATCATTACATGAACCATGAGAGGAATCTCACTAAACATAGTCTCCCATCATGATCTTCTAGCCGTCATATTTTCTCATGTCATATCACCAAGCTTTAGCCACATCATCATCCTAGTCACTTCTCCTTTTTGCCAAATCATCATTGTCAAGTCATCTTCCTTTGCCATGTCACCTCTTGGCTTGTTACTTAATGTCAATCCACGTCGTCATACCTAACAATATTGAATAAATTTATGGTGTTTTTGATTTGAATTTGAGATCAAGCTCAAACTTTGCATCGACACGAGGCTCAAACTCGAGCTTAATATGATTTAATAAAGCAACAAGCTCGTTACTGAGTTGAACTCGAGCTCGACATGTTTTATAGCATAAATAAGTTTTTTCGAGCCGAGCTCGAGCTTAGTTTTACTATCTCAAGCTGAGCTCGAGTCTATAGCTAATTATGTCGAGCCGAGCTCAAACACTTCAAAGCTCAGCTCGTCTCGGCTCGGCTCGGCTCGATTGCAGCCCTAATTCTATGGAAGGTTAGGAATTCAAATTCCTATCACACATGATGAATAGAGTTTTGTCAACTATATTAAATAAAAAACTTTTAAAATAATAATATTATTAGATAATCCATTAATAATTATCTTAAATAAATACAATAATATGAGCGATGGAGTTAACAAATGCAAGAAGATGATTTAAAAAACCAAAAATAAATACATAATAAATAAATAAATATATTTCAATAATATTATTATTACAAACATTTTTTTTATATGGATATTATTACAAACTAAAAAAAGTTATAAATATATATAAATAATTTTAAAAATAAATATAAAAATATAATTGGTCATTAGATGATCATCGATAATTATGTCATTACCGATAATCTAATAATTATGACAAAGTAATGGAGAGTGAAGGAGTGCGCAAGTAATGTGTGCGCTTTTCTTCGGATGATGTTTAACATTTGGCATTCACAGGAGATCAAATTCTACTAGGTCATTTGTTTTTTTAACTTTTTTTCTTTATATATTTAAAAAAACAAGAAAAGATTACCACGACAAATTAGTCTTAAGATGTTATTATGTTAAACTCAATAATAAAATACAAAATAAATCACGTTAATAATGTGTATATATTAAGTTCGAACTCATCTTTTAGTAAAACTCAATACCTAAATATAAAGTTTGTACTTATCTTTTTTTAGTAAAACACAATCTCTCTATCTGAGAATTGATGCCCGATAAATTAATAAATCATTGATATCGTTTTTATCTATTTTTTTATTTTTTAATTCTTATTTTTTTATTTAAAAAAATAGATAAACTAAAAACAATAATCTCATACTGAACGAACCACTAGTCAATTTTTGGCAAAGAGTGCCTAAACAAAATGAGAAAAAAAAAAATACTAAAACAAAGGCATTATAAGTTGAACGTTTGTTTTGCTTGAGTTGCCGACCACATACTGATGTTTTTAGGTTTTTGTTTTTAGTAAATCATATGCAAATACAGAACATGTCATTGAGCTGGAGAATACCATAAATGTGAATTTGATAATCAATTGATTAATTTAATTATCATGAACATTTATCAATAATTATCATGATTGGCCTATCTGAACTAATTGACCGTGAAATAATGAACAACTCTGCGATGATTTAGTATATATATATATATATATATATATATATATATATATTATCTCTAAACCAAAATAATTCAATTATAATAATTATGAACAACTTCTCAATGCATAGGTAGAAAAATAAGATTAAAAAAATCACATAATATTGATAATATTGATGCAGTTGTTTGTTTTTGGCTTAGAAGAGCTCAGAAGAATCCGTCAACAAAGTTGTTACTTGTTAATTGGTATATAGCCATATTAATTATCTTTATCTAACACATTATAAAAGTGGACTTATTATTATATATTAAGATAATCAACATTTGATATGATATGATAAAAATAGGCTAATAAATTATTTCCATTGTACGTTATCATTATTGGCACTCACATGTGATGGGAACCTTACAGCTACCGTCTCTGTGTGTCTGTAGATCTTGTGACTAGAGGAAGTGGTTGCTGGTGTAATGCACACTAGAGTAAATTATATTTGATAAAGTTGATAAAATCGCATTAAATTAAAAAAACTTGTTTTTATCTCCATTTTCATTAAAAATCCTAAATTATTCTAAATCGTTGAAACCAAATACCTCATAAGTAAACACATTGATTTTCCTATCATCTACCATACATGGTTGTTAGTAATAACTTTAAGATAAATTATTGTTGTTGTTATTATTATTATACAATTACAAACAAAAATGTAAATTTTTTAATATGGCACTAAACTATGACCTATTTTTTATTTAGGGTTTTTGTTAAGTCGATAGCGTGGATTGACGTTATATGAAATGGCAAGTGGTGACGTGAGAATGATGGCGTGGCGTGCGATGACTCATCAAAGAAGAGGTGATTAAGATAATGACATGGCATATGGTCATGACATGTGATGAAGATCGAGGAAGAGATTTAATGAAGATCGAAAGGTGGAGATTAAGGTTGAAGATTTTTATTTAATAGATATTTCTCCGATCTGATCATGTGATGATAAAGCTATTTTTTTGGAAAATACGTCGAAGACTATAGGGATCTTTTCTTGAAATGCAGAGTTTTTATTTTTAGATATGATTATCTATCCTTGGTAAGATCCGGGATGATAATTCAGTATCTTTTGATAAACTCGCTTTTTAGAAAGATCTATTTGAGAGAGAGGAATATTCTATTATTAGCGAAAAGTTCGAGATCGTGAAGATTATTTGAAACTATTTGAAGACACGAAAGATTTAGTTTGGTGTGAAGCTATTTGAAGACCCATACTAAATAAGATAAAAGACATACTCAAGGAGATCATCAAGACCATATTTAGCATTACTTATATTGAAGGAAGATTCGAGAGCTATCTATGAGTGGAACTATTCATGGAGACTAGTCGTATGAGGGAGATTGATTGAAGATTGCATAAGATATGATTAAGTTTGAAGATCAAGCATGGATGATTAAAGATCATGCTTAAAAGATATTGAAGGCTTAACTTGGATGAAGACAAGATCAAGTTTAGTAGCAATATTTCCATGAGTCGAATGAAGATCGTTTGGAGAGACGAAACTTGGGCCAAGTTTGGAAAGGAAGATCGGGAGATCTTGGTGGCTATCTTTGGTGAGATGGTCGTGTGTGCCTTGAGTGGGCACGTCCCTCGGGAGAGGAGACCTTCTAAAGTGATGTGAGGAAGAAGCGGTTTGCAGCGGGAGGAGCTCGGGTCGAGTCAGGCTGCTACGGTGAGTTGAAGGGCAAGGAGGTTGAAGGTCGCGGTCGGGTGCATCAGGCTAGAACTCGGTCGTGTTCGATGGGTGGGCCATGTTGCTGTTGGGTGTTACTGACATCTAACTTTGGAAGGTGTCAAGTTAGGAAGCGAGTGGAGAATTCTAAAAGAGGTAACTTTGTAGGCGTCGGATGCGTCTATATAAGACATCTCTTTCGAAGATTTGGGGCCGAGACCAACAAGTAAGAGACTCTTCGGTGAGAGTTGAGTGTGTGGCCGTCAGGCGATCTTGAGAGGATATTCTTTGTATTGAGAGAGTGAGTGAGTGTTGTACTTTCCTTGATTCTATCTGCTCTTTTTAGTGGATTGTTTTATAGGACTGGCCCCAGATATAGACAAGGTTGTCTTAGAAGCTGGGTTACCAATTTGCTTGTCTCTTTTTATCTTGCTTTTGATTGTGTGTGAGTGTTTAATCTTTGGTGAGTTTTTGAGTGAAGCTTACATCGCACCCCTCTTGGAACCATCAGTTTCAAACTTCAATATTAATAATAATGGTTATCTAGCTACACTTTTATTTTCATTATAATGGTCACATGAGATATTACAGTCTATTTTTGATGATGTATAAGTTTAAAAATTAATTTTTATCTCACTTATTACGAGGCGATTTCGACACTACATCATCAAAATAGTGCATAATTTGTTGAATGATCGTCGGTGAAATAAAAGCGAAGTTGGATAATCGTTTTTGATCGCAAATTGAAGTTTGAATCCAAAGTAGAACCATAGTTTGATACTCTATTAAAAAAGTTACAAAAACTTTGAATTATTAATATAACATAAAAATCATATTGACCAAATTAGTTGGTTTGAATTACAAATTCAAGGAAAAGTTCTATTATCATAACTATGTGTTTTTATTATTATTATTTGTCTTTTGTGTCGGCCGTGTTTTACATAAGGAAAAAAAAACGTTAAACGCTGACTTTTCATTTGAGAACAAAAATCAATTACTATTCCTCATTGTGAAAATGGTAACAGCATTGAATCTGAAAAATTCCTCCCAAAAATACACATTTTATGAGACAATAGAATTCTTTATTTCAATCATACACAAAACAGAATCCACACACACAGACACACACAAATAATTTGAAATTCAAGGATCAGGACACCAACTAATTAAATATATAATAATTTTGCCAAATATATCGGATCTGATTTCCTATAAAATATTATTCAATCTCTATATAAATAATAAATATAAAATAATAAACACAAGGCTCAAAACTGGGTATATTACAAGAGTGACCACACCTGCAAGTGCAAGCTGAGGCGTAATACTATTTTTCTGGAAGCTATGGAGAGTAACGTCACCGCCGGCAAGTCAATCAGATGCAAAGGTAACTTTACCGAGCTTCTCTTCTTATCTAGTTCTCGCTTTTAGTTTTTGGAGATAGAGTGATTAACTTGGTTTTGTTTTCAGGGGCGGTGAGCTTTCAGCGGCGGTGAGCAGAGCAGGGCGGAGAGCCGCTTGTTATAGAGGAAGTAGAGGTGGCGCCGCCCCAAGCTTGGGAGGTGAGGATAAAGATCGTCTGCACGTCACTTTGCCACAGCGACGTCACTCTTTTGGCGCATGAAGGTGACCCTCTAAATTCCAGCCGTTTGTTTCTCATCGTACGGTGGTGATCGCACCTTCATCTTGTTTTTTATTTTTGGTGAAGAACTCCCCCGGCTATCTATCCAAAGAATCTTTGGTCATGAAGCCTTCGGGTATGTTTTGTTTTTCTGGAATTGTTGTTGTTGTTGTAAAGTGCATAAATTATTAGATTATCTTGTAATTTTTCAAAATTTAAATCACAAATTATATTTAAAATTTGGGACTTTGCTTGTTTTGTCATCGATTAAATGTATGTAATTTTTAAATTAGGTTATATTTATTTAATTGTGTAGCGATTAATGCCGCAAGACTTTAGCACAATTATAGTATTTCATATCGACTTGAAGAAAGAAGCTTAGTTCATATGTCATAAATTTATAAAATCGCAGGTCACTTTTGAGGGGAAAATTACCAGTTCTCCCTCGACCACTCAAAACTTCCCAAAACGACCACGTAGGAGGTTTTGCAGAGCCTCGCACCAACCACTTCGCTTTATCGCTTCACCTCGCTTTTCTCGCAAGATCATGAAATCTAATCACGTTCTTGAAACTCAAGACATGCATCACATTTCTTTTCGTTCTTTTATGCGTCGCTTTTTGACAGACTCATTTCTGCCATCAGAGCTCGTAAAGCGTAGCTCGTTTTACTTAAACAGAAACCCTCATTTCTCAAACACCTCATTTCTTAAAGCGAAACTCGTCTTTTAAACTTATAAAACTCATAAACGAAAAACATTAATATTTAGCACGAAAAACAAATATTTACGTGATAAATTAATCCTCGGATATAAAAGCGATTAATCTTGTGCTCTGCAGACATGTATAAATGAAACAACGTATATTTAAAGCGCTTTTTAAAGCGTCGCGCAATATGTTAAAGCGTAGGACATCGATGGTTAAACAAAGACAAACAAGCGTATAAACCGAGAGAACTCATTTCTTAAAATGTAGTAGCTTATTTTTAAACAGCACTCATTTTTAAACGTGCCGAGGCCTGCATCTCGGCGTAGCTGTATCTCAAGGTGACCTGCCTCGTGCGTCTTAGCCAGAAATCTTTACTCCACGGGCCGCGATCCGGCTGGCTATCACCGGCGGCCGGAGTGGTGAGGTTCGTGGCGTACGTCGATAAGACGTGGCTGGACCAACGGGAACTATTCTCGATCGCGAGACCGCAACATGGACAAGAATAGGGTTAGGTTAGATCATTCCGGTTT